>NC_057798.1:471701781-471759576 GCF_018294505.1 Triticum aestivum | reverse complement strand
CCGTTTCTTCCCTGCCCCGTCGCTCCTCTCGACGCCGGAGCCGGCCACCGCGTCCCCGCGCCGTTCCTGACCTCCTCCGCCGTCCTGCGCCCCTCGCCGGCCTCCACCTCGCCGGATAGCTCCCCGGACCACTTCTCCGGCTAGATCCGCGAAGATGGACCAGATCCACCAAGACCGTGAACCAAACGCGTCGTCCCGCACCCGGATCCCTCCGTCCCGCACCGTCCCGTCCATGTTTTCGCGGGGTATATTTTCTCTCTGTCCCTGGTTTCTAACATTCTGATGCACTGTTTGCCATGCCATAACTTAATGCTCGGTGCTTCGATTTGTGCATATAATATATCAAAATGTTCATTGTGAGATGCTCTTAATTTTGTTCCAGCGTGCCATGCTTGTTTTAGTCCATATTGATGCCCTGATCATCATTGCAAGAGTGCTATATGATGTTGACTGCTGTCTGTTAACAGAACTTGCTGTTTTGTCTTTTTCATTGCATTTTGCTTGTGCACCCTATAAGCTTGAGGTCTACATGAATTTTGAGCTACATCATGCCATATTTACAGTGGTGAAACCCATGTATTTTTGTGAGTCTTTTAGTGAGTGCATCAAGCTTGTGTAGTAGGGTACTTGCTGTTACTGTTTTGCTAGGCTGAATCTGCTATATCATGATACTATGTAAACCTGCTGCTACAAGTCATTCTATGCATAATCTAGAGATGTTAACTAAAGATGTTTTGTTATACATGCCATGCTCTATCCATCCATGCCCTTGGTTGCATTTATAGCCTGATGTAGCTTGTTTTAATCTTGCTCTCAAGTTACTAAATAATGTTGCTGTCATCATGTTAACATTAAGTTCAGTTTTGCCATGTGTTTTGCTAGTGATCCATGCACCCTATGAACTTGATCTTGGCATGCTTAGCTTCATAAATATGTTATATTACTTTTGATCACCTTGTTATGCCATGCCTACTTATCGTTGTTCCTGCCATGTACTGTTTATCTGAATCTATCATATCATTTGCCATGTTTGCATGGTTTCTACCATGTTTTCTGTTGATCTTTGGAATTAGTTCAGTAAGGGAGTTTTGTTCTTTGTCTTTAGTATTAGCATTCCATGCCTTTGTTTTCCATGTTAAGTTCCTATAACATGTTGTTTGATAGCTCTAAACAATGCAACCTAATGTTATTTCTGCCATGTCCAGTGATTTCTACGAAGTCTGAAACTGTTATAATTTGCAATCTTGCCATGTCCTTTTGAGCATGTTATAGTGTTTTCTGGAGATAGCTCATTGTTCATGTTTTGTCATGCTTTACCTGTACTTCATGCCCATGCCTTCTGTTTTCATGTTGAGATGCTATAGCATATTGTTTTGATGCTTGCTAGATGCCTAATTGCTGTTTTAGATAGCTTGTCCTTTAAACTTGTATAGAGTGTATGTGTTGAACCGTTGCTCCATTTAGAGTGTGCTCTATACGAAAATTGCTTAGTTTGCATGTAGTTTCATCTTGTCATGTTGAATCCTTGTTTTGAGAGTTTTGTTTTATGTTTGAATGCATTTTTCATCAATGCCATGTTTAACCTGTTTTGCTCATATCTTCTAGGTCGTAGCTCCAAACTAAATGAACTTTATATGTAACTTGACTAGAATTTCGTGTAGATCATCTTGGTGCATCTTAACTTGTTGTTTAACAACTTGAACATAAGGTTTATTCAAATCTGGACCAATTTCAAAATTTGCATATGAGGACTTACTGGAATTGTTATATGTTGTTTTCGGCCTCATTTAAACTTGCTATGATGTGTTGCTCTTGTATGATTCATCTCTTGCCATGAGTAGCTTCATTTAGCCTTTGTCATGCATCATACTTGGTTGAGCATCATGCCATGTCTATGTGTTGTGTGTTTACCGTGTGTTTGCTTCTTTCCGGTTGTGCTCCTTCTTGTTAGTTCCTGTTTCGTTGCGTTCGTGAGGATTCGTTCGTCTATGCTTGGTTCGTCTTCGTGGCTTCATCTTCTTCATAGACTCGTTCTTCTTCCTAGCGGGATTTCAAGCAAGATGACCGTCACCTTGGATATCATTACTACCATTGCTATGCTAGTTGCTTCGTTCTATCGCTATGCTGCGCTACCTATCACTTGTTCTTCAAGCCTCACAATTTCCATGTCAGCCTCTAACCTTTTCACCCTTCCTAGCAAACCATTGCTTGGCTATGTTACCGCTTTGCTCAGCCTCTGTTATAGTGTTGTTAGTTGCAGGTGAAGTTGAAGATTGCTCCATGATGGACAGGATTCTGCTGGGATATCACAATATCTCTTATTTAATTAATGTACATATATACTTGGTAAAGGGTGGAAGGCTCAGCCTTATGCCTGGTGTTTTGTTCCACTCTTGCCGCCCTAGTTTCTATCATACCGGTGTCATATTCCCTGATTTTGCGTTCCTTACGCGGTTGGGTGATTTATGGGACCCCCTTGACAGTTCGCTTTGAATAAAACTCCTCCAGCAAGGCCCAACCTTGGTTTTACCATTTGCATACCTAAGCCTTTTTCTCTAGGGTTTCCGGAGCCCGAGGGCCATCTTTATTTACCCCCTCTCGGGCCAGTGCTCCTTCGAGTGTTTGTCCAAAGTAGAGCCACTTGCAGCGCCACCTCGGGGAAACTTGAGGGCTGGTTTTAGTTGTACATAGTGTTCATCCGGTGTGCCCTGAGAACAAGATATGTGCAGCTCCTATCGGGATTTGTCGGCACATCGAGCGGTCTTGCTAGTCTTGTTTAAACATTGTCGAAATGTCTTGTAAACCGGGATTTCGAGACTGATCGGGTCTTCCTGGGAGAAGGAATATCCTTCATTGATCGTGAGAGATTGTGATGGGCTAAGTTGGGACACCCCTGCAGGGTTTAAACTTTCGAGAGTCATGCCCGCGGTTATGTGGCAGATGGGAATTTGTTAATGTCCGGTTGTAGAGAACTTGACACTTGACTTAATTAAAACGCATCAACCGCGTGTGTACCCGTGATGGTCTCTTTTCGGCGTAGTCCGGGAAGTGAACATGGTTTTGGGTTATGTTTGACGTAAGTAGGAGTTCAGGATCACTTCTTGATCATTACTAGCTTCACGACCGTTCCGTTGCTTCTCTTCTCGCTCTTATTTGCTTATGTTAGCCACCATATCATGCTTAGTCGCTGCTGCAACCTCACCACTTTACCGCTTCCTTACCCATTAAGCTTTGCTAGTCTTGATACCCATGGAAATGGGATTGCTGAGTCCTCGTGGCTCACAGATTACTACAACACCAGTTGCAGGTGCAGGTTTTGCGATGATCATGACGCGAGAGCGATGTTACCTGTTTTGGAGTTCTTCTTCTGCTTTTTCTTTGATCAGGGGATAGGTTACAGGTCGGCAGCCTGGGCTAGCAGGGTGGATGTCGTTTGAGTTTCTGTTTGTGTTTCATCCGTAGTCGGATGGTGCTCTTAGGTAATATGATGGTGTATTCGTGTGGCATTGTATGCCTTTTGTATGTATCCCCATCTATTATGTAATGTTGATGAAATGATATCCACGTTGCAAAAGTGTATCAATATGCGGTTCTATCCTTGGTGGGACCTTCAAGTCTATTTAGGATAGTATCGCATATTGGGCGTGACATGTAACAAATCACTAAAATTATTATTCAACATTGCAGACTAAATACCTCTACATATTTAATACTCCTATCCTCAAATAGAGTCATTAAACAAGCAAACATATGCAAACAATGCAACCATAACAGCAATCTGTCAAAATAGTATAGTCTGTAAAGAATGCAAGATTCATCAAACTTCCCTAACTCCAACAATTATGAAATAAAATTCCCACTATAGTAAATTTATGTGAGCTTATTATGCAAAAGGTTTCAACATTATATCATTCTCTGACTTCTCTAGGGAATTTTTGCAACAGCGGTAAACTTTCTGTTTTCAAACAGCAACATGTATACTAGCAAAATAAGCATGGTAAAGGCTATCCTTGACATTTTTATTGAAAATAAAGATGCAAAACATTATTATAAATAACAAAAAGCAAATACTAACAAAAGAAAATGACGCTCCAAGCAAAACACATATCATGTGGTGAATACAAGTATAGCTCCAAGTAAAGTTATCGATAGACGAAGACGAAAGAGGGGATGCCTTCCGGGGCATCCCCAAGCTTAGGCTCTTGGTTATCCTTGAATATTACCTTGGGGTGCCTTGGGCATCCCCAAGCTTTGGCTCTTTCCAGTCCTTATTCCATAGTCCATCGAATCTCTACCCAAAACTTGAAAACTCCACAACACAAAACTCAACAGAAAACTCGTAAGGTCCGTTAGTATAAGAAAATAAAACCACCACTTAGGTACAGTAATGAACTCATTCTAAATTCATATTGGTGTAATATCTACTGTATTCCAACTTCTCTATGGTTCATACCCTCCGATACTACTCATAGATTCATCAAAATAAGCAAACAACATATAGAAAACAGAATCTATCAAAAACAGAACAGTCTGTAGTAATCTGTATCAAACGTACACTTCTGGAACTCCAAAAATCCTACCAAATTATGAAGTCCTAAGAAATTTGTGTGCCAATCCAGAGCAAAAAGAATCAGATCATAATCACGTTGTTGTGAATTAACAAAACTAATTTACGGGATGAAAAAGTTTCTGATTCTCAGCAGGATCAACACAACTATCATCGTAAGCTATCCTAAAGGTCTTACTTGGCACTTTATTGAAACAAAAGCTATAAAACATGATTACTATAGTAGCATAATCATGTGAACACACAAAAACAGTAAGGGTAAATATTGGGTTGTCTCCCAACAAGCGCTTTTCTTTAATGCCTTTCTAGCTAAGCATGATGATGACAATGATGCTCACATAAAAGATAAGAATTGAAACATAACGGGAGCATCATGAAGCATATGACTAGCACATTTAAGTCTAACCCACTTCCTATGCATAGGGATTTTGTGAGCAAACAACTTCTGGGAACAATAATCAACAAGCATAGGAAGGTAAAACAAGCATAGCTTCAAGATTTTAAGCACATAGAGAGGAAACTTGATATTATTGCAATTCCCACAAGCATATGTTCCTCCCTCATAATAATTTTCAGTAGCATCATGAATGAATTCAAAAATATAACCAGCACCTAAAGTATTGTTTTCATGATCTACAAGCATAGAAAATTTACTACTCTCCACAAGCATATTTCTTCTCATGAATAGTAGTGGGAGCAAACTCAACAAAATAATTATCATGTGAGGCATAATCCAATTGAAAACTAAAATCTTGATGACAAGTTTCATGGTTATCATTATTCCTAATAGCATACAAGTCATCACAATAATCATCATAGATAGCAACTTTGTTCTCATAATCAATTGGAACCTCTTCCGAAATAGTGGATTCATCACTAAATAAAGTCATGACCTCTCCAAATTCACTTTCATAATTATCACAATAATATTCAACATCCTCCAAAATAGTGCGATCATTACTTCCTAAAGTTGACACTCTTCCAAACCCACTTTCATCAATATAATCATCATAAATAGGAGGCATGCTTTCATCATAATAAATATTTTCATCAAAACTTGGGGGACAAAAAATGTCATCTTCATCAAACATAGCTTCCCCAAGCTTGTGGCTTTGCATATCGTTAGCATCACGGATATTCAAGGAGTCCATACTAACAACATTGCAATCATGCTCATCATACAAAGATTTAGTGTCAAACATTCTATAGATTTCTTCTTCTAGCACTTGAGCACAATTTTCCTTTTCATCATACATACGAAAGATATTAAAAAGATGAAGCGTATGAGACAAACTCAATTCCATTTTTTTGTAGTTTTCTTTTATAGACTAAACTAGTGATAAAACAAGAAACAAAAAGATTCGATTGCAAGATCTAAAGATATACCTTCAAGCACTCACCTCCCCGGCAACGGCGACAGAAAAGAGCTTGATGTCTACTGCACAACCTTCTTCTTGTAGACGTTGTTGGGCCTGCAAGTGCACAGGTTTGTAGGACAGTAGAAAATTTCCCTCAAGTGGATGAACTAAGGTTTATCAATCCGTGGGAGGCGTAGGATGAAGATGGTCTCTCTCAAACAACCCTGCAACCAAATAACAAAGAGTCTCTTGTGTCCCCAACACACCCAATACAATGGTAAATTGTATAGGTGCACGAGTTCGGTGAAGAGATGGTGATACAAGTGCAATATGGATAGTAGATATAGGTTTTTGTAATCTGAAATAATAAAAACAGCAAGGTAACTAATGATAAAAGTGAGCGTAAATGGTATTTGCAATGATAGGAAACAAGGCATAGGGTTCATACTTTCACTAGTGCAAGTTCTCTCAACAATAATAACATAGATAGATCATATAACAATCCCTCAACATGCAACAAGAGTCACTCCAAAGCAACTAATAGCGGAGAACAAACAAAGAGATTATGGTAGGGTACGAAACCACCTCAAAGTTATCCTTTCTGTTCTATCTATTCAAGAGTTCGTAGTAAGATAACATAAAGCTATTCTTTCCGCTCAATCCATCATAGAGTTCATACTAGAATAACACCTTAAGACACAAATCAACCAAAACCCTAATGTCACCTAGATACTCCATTGTCACCTCAAGTATCCGTGGGCATGATTATACGATATGCATCACACAATCTCAGATTCATCCAACCAACACAAAGTACTTCAAAGAGTGCCCCAAAGTTTCTACTGGAGAGTCAAGACGAAAACGTGTGCCAACCCCTATACATAGGTTCATGGGCGGAACCTGCAAGTTGGTCACCAAAACATACATCAAGTGGCATGTGAAATCCCATTGTCACCACAAATAAACACGTCAAGACATACATCAAGTGTTCTCAAATCATTAAAGACTCAATCCGATAAGATAACTTCAAGAGGAAAGCTCAATTCATCACAAGAGAGTAGAGGGGGAGAAACATCATAAGATCCAACTATAATAGCAAAGCTCGCGATACATCAATATCGTGCCATAGAGAGAACACGCGAGAGAGAGATCAAACGCATAGCTATTGGTACATAACCTCGGCCCCGAGGGTGAACTACTCCCTCCTCGTCATGGAGAGCGCCGGGATGATGAAGATGGCCACTGGTGATGGGTTCCCCCTCCGGCAGGGTGCCGGAACGGGCTCTCGAGAGTTTTTTTGGTGGCTACAGCGGCTTGCGGCGGCGGAACTCCCGATCTATCTTCGTTATTGATGTTTTTAGGGTACGTAGGCTTATATAGGCGAAAGAAGTCGGTCGGGTGAGCCTCGAGGGGCCCACGAGAGGGTAGGGCACGCCCAGGGGGGCCTATATCATGGCCTCCTTGATGATCCCCTGGCTTGCAATCCAAGTTCCTGTGATTGGTTCTGTTCCAAAAATAACTTTTCCGAAGGTTTCCTTCCGTTTGGACTCCGTTTGATATTCCTTTTCTTTGAAATACTGAAATAGGAAATAAAACAGCTATATGGGCTGGGACTCCGGTTAATAGGTTAGTCCCAAAAGTAATATAAAAGTGTATAATAAAGACCGTAATCATTCAAAACAGATAATAAAATAGCATGAATGCTCCATAAATTATAGATACGTTGGAAACGTATCAAGTGCGTATAATCCATGGACTCAACGTTAATCATAAAGAACTCAGATACTTACTGCAAAAGTCTATAGCTATCAAAACAAAGTACTAATATGCATGCTCCTAGGGGAGAGGTTGGTAGGAGTTAACCATCGCGCGCTCCCAACCTCCACATAAAGGATGACAATCAAAAAATAAATCATGCTTCGACTTCATCACATAACGGTTCACCATACATGCATGCTACGGGAATCACCAACTCTAGCCCAAGTATTTCTACCAATCCACTATTACTCACTAGCATGACTCTAATATCACCATCTTTATATCTCAAAACAAATGCAAGGAATCAAACTTCTCATATATTCAATGTTCTTTATATGAATGTTTTTATTATATCCCTCTTGGATGCCCATCATATTAGCACTAAATTCATAACCTAAGCAAATTACCATGCTGTTTAAGACTCTCAAAATAATATAAGTGAAGCATGAGAGTACATCAATTTCTATAAAATAAAACCACCATCATGCTCTAAAAAGATATAAGTGAAGCACTAGAGCAAAACTGCCTAGCTCAAAAGATATAAGTGATGCACATAGAGTATTCTAATAAATTCACGATTAATGCGGGTCCCTATCAAAAGGTGTGTACAACAAGGATTATTGTGGCAAACTAAAAATCAAAGACTCATATCATACAAGACGCTCCAAGCAAAACACATATCATGGGGTGAATAAAAATATAGCCTCAAGTAAATTTACCGATGGATTGAAGACGAAATAGGGGATGCCATCCGGGGCATCCCCAAGATTAGATGCTTGGTTGTACTTGAATACTACCTTGGGGTGCCTTGGCCATCCCCAAGCTTAGGCTCTTTCCACTCCTTATTCCATATTCCATCAAATCTTCACCCAAAACTTGAAAACTTCACAACACAAAACTCAACAAAAAACTTGTAAGATCCATTGGTATAAGAAAAGCAAACCACCACCTAGGCACTGTTGTGAACTCATGCTAAGTTTGTATGGTGTTATATCTATTGTATTCCAACTTCTCCATGGTTCATACCCCCTGATACTACCCATAGATTCATCAAAATAAGCAAAGAACACAATAAAAACAGAATCTGTCTAAAACAGAATAGTCTATAGTAATCAGGAAACTTTGCATACTTCTGTAACTCCAATTTTTTGGAAAAATTAGGACAATATAGGCAATTTGTATATCAATATTGTGTAAAACATTCAGAACCAGATCATGTTCCTATGAAATTGTGCTACTGGACGTAAAAGTTTCTGTTTTTCAGCAAAATCAAATCAACTATCTTCCAATTCATCCCAAAGGTCTTACTTCGCACAAAAACTAATTTACAACATGAAAACACCTCTAACCAGAGGCTAGAAGATATATTTTTTGCAAAATAGGAGAAAAAAAGTAAAGAAAAAATAAAATTGGGTTGCCTCCCAACAAGCGCTATTGTTTAACGCCCCTAGCTAGGAATAATGCAATAGATCTAGGTATTTTCATCTTTGGTATGTAATCTATAAGTGGCCCTCATAATAGATTCACATGGCAACTTAACTTTCTTTCTTGTAAAGTTTTCCATGCCCTTCCTTAACGGAAATTGAAATATAATGTTTCCTTCTTTCATATCAATAATTGCACCAATCGTTCTAAGGGAAGGTCTACCAAGAATAATACGACATGTAGGATTGCAATCTATATCAAGCACAATAAAATATACTGGCACATAATTCGTATTTGCAACAATAAGAGCATAATTAATCCTTCCCATAGGTTTCTTAATAGTGGAATCCGCTAGATGCAAATTCAAAGAACAGTCATCAAATTTTTGGAAACCGAACACATCACATAATGTTTTTAGAATAGTGGAAACACTAGTACCCAAATCACACAAACATGGCACTCATAATCTTTAATCTTAATCTTAATAGTAGGTACCTACTCATAATAAAGCTTTCTTGGGATAGAAACTTCCAATTCAAGTTTTTCTTCAAAAGATTTCATCATAGCATCAACAATGTGTTTAGTAAAAGTTTTATTTTGACTATAAGCATGAGGTAAATTAAGAATGGATTGCAACAAGGAAATACAATATATCAAAGAACAATGATCATAATTAAATTCCTTTAAATCCAAAAGAGTGGGTTCATCGCTACTTAAAGTTTTGACCTCTCCAACCCCACTTTTGTCAATTTTTTAATTAAGATCTTTAAACTCCAACTCATTGGGACGCCTTCTAGCTAAAGTTGACTCATCTCTAGTCTCATATTTATCAAGATTTATATTAGCAAACAAAGATTCAATAGGAGTCACACCAATCACTTTAAGATCTTCATCATTATTTTCGCAAGAAATAGAAGAACACGCTTTTACAAACCAATCTCACTTAGCACGCATCCTAGTGGTTCTTTCTTTACATTCATTCATAGAAATTCGAACAACTTCTGGAGATTCATTAATATCATGCTTGGGTTACATACAACTCATCTTCAAAGAATCAATCTCAAGAGAAATCTTAAGCAATTTTTCTAGCCAAATCATCAATCTTAAGCAATTTTTCTTCTACCATAGCATTAAAAATCTTTTGAGAGTTTAAAACTCTTTAATATTGTTCTCAAGATCATAGGGTATTTTATTATAATTTCCATAAGATTTGTTGTAGGAATTACCATAATTTATTAGAGAATTGGTAGGAAATGGCCTAGGGTTGAAATTAACTCTATAAGCGTTATTACCAAAATTGTTCCTACCAACAAAATTCACATCCATAGATTCATTATTATTCTCAATCAAAGTGCACAAAGGCATATCATTAGGATCAATAGGAGCACTCTTACTAGTAATCAATTTCATAAGTTCATCCATCTTTCCACTCAAAGTATTAATTTCTTCAATCACATGCACCTTTTTACTAGTGGAAGATCTTTCCGTATGCCACTGAGAGTAATTTGCCATTATATTATCTAGGAGTTTAGTAGCTTCTCCTAATGTAATTTCCATTAAAGTACCACCCACGGCGGAATCCAAAAGATTTCTAGATGCAAAATTCAATCCTGCATATTTCTTTTGTATAATCATCCACAAACTTACAGAGTGAGTAGGGCAATTTCCTATCATCAATTCATTCTCTCCCAAGATTGTGCAACATGTTCATGATCAAGTTGCTTAAAATTCATAATATCGTTCCTAAGGGAGATGCTCTTAGCAGGATGAAAATAGTTGGAAATAAAAACATCTTTACACTTATTCCATGAATCAATACTATTTTTAGGCAAAGATGAAAACCAAGTTTTAGCACGATCTCGTAGTGAAAACCGAAATAGCTTCAATTTAACAATATCATTATCCATATCTTTTTTCTTTTGCATGTCACACAATTCAACGAAAGCATTTAGATGGGATGCACCATCTTCACTAGGAAGACCGGAAATTGTTCTTTCATAACAAGATTCAATAAAGCGGCATTAATTTCATAAGATTCCGCACTAGAGGAGGGAGCAATCGGGGTACTAATAAAATCATTATTATTAGTCTTGGAAAAATCACACAACTTGGCATTCTCTTGAGTCATCGTGACAAAGCAAGCAATCTAGCACACAAGTAACAAAAAAGACGAGCGGAAAGATGAATGAAAGAAGGGCAAATAAAAAGGCAAATATTTTTGTGTTTTTTCTAAAAATGTTTTAGAAGCGGGGGAGAGGAAAATGAGAGGTAAATGGCAAATATTGTAATGTAAGAGATGAGAGTTTATGATAGGTACTTGGTAGGCTTGATGTAGAACATCCCCAGCAACGGCGCCAAAAATTCTTCCTGCTACTTCTTGAGCTTGCGTTGGTTTTTCCCTTGAAGAGGAAAGGGTGATGTAGCAAAGTAGAGATAAGTATTTCCCTCAGTTGAGAACCATGGTATAAATCCAGTAGGAGGTACAAGCAAGTCTCCAATATATGCACCTGCACAAACAATCAAACACTTGCACCCAACGCGGTAAATGGGTTGTTAATCCCTTCACGGTCACTTGCAAGGGTGAAATCTGATACAGATAGATATAAAAGAAATAAAAGTAAATAAAAATTCAGAGAGGTATTTTTGGGTTTTTAGTTTTATAGATCTGAAAATATATGATGGAAAATAGACCCGAGGGCCATAGGTTTCACTAGAGGCTTCTCTCTTGAATAAAGCATACGGTGGGTAAACAAATTACTGTTGAGCAATTGATTGAAAAGCGCATAGATATGATGGTATCTAAGGCAATGATCATGAATATAGGCATCCCGTCCGTGACAAGTAGACCGAAACAATTCTGCATCTACTACTACTACTCCACACATCGACCGTTATCCAGCATGCATCTAGAGTATTAAGTTGATAAGAACGGAGTAATGCCTTAAGTAAGATGACATGATGTAGAGGGATAAACTCAAGCAATATGATATAAACCCCATCTTTTTACCCTTAGTGGTGATGGTGTCCTGGACTAGGGAGTACTCATCACGTCGTCTCCTGATCAGTTGGATTTGGCCGAGTACTCCCATGGTCGTATACTCATGGGCCAGTTCGGACAACCCCTGCCGCATACAAGGAAGACTCCACAAGACTTGGCGCCCAAGACAAGGACTCTCCTAAACCCTAGGTCTCCGGTGTCTTATATAAACCGAGGCCAGGCTAGTCAATAGACAATCTCTCATATTCAATACTATCATCTCGTGGTAGATACATGTACTCTGTACTACACCCCATATGAATACAATCAAAAGCAGGACGTAGGGTTTCACCTCCATCAAGAGGGCCTGAACTTGGGTAAAATCCCGTGTCCATGTTACCATCGCTCCAAGACGCCTAGCTTATGACCCCTACTACAAGATATACCGAATATTGAACCGACATTGGTGCTTTCATTAAGAGCCTGCTGGGTGATCGTCGCGGTTCGATGGGATGATCAGGTGATGTCTTTCCGATTAGATCTATCCATCATCACTTAATTTCTTTAAGGATTACTTTTTCTGATTTTACGTTGTGGTGTTCATGGATTTATGCACGGACACCGATGATCCGTATGATCTGCACTCCTTGGCGGGCGACGGCAGGGTTCCACATGTGGAGGACTTTATCCGTACTAGTAAACAGATTGGATGTCCAACCCTGGTTCGTCCCCACGATTTGACTATCCAAACTGGTGTCAAAGTACTACTGCAATTAGTACTAGATGCAACACAAATCCCGAGGCCTTACATCGACCGACCAAGCCACCTTTTAAGGCACCAAGCACACCGGGAGCAGGATTGCATGCACCAGGGAGGCTCCTTTCTCTCTCTCTCCCTTTTTTTAAATCTAGTACTTGGGTTGCAGCTTGTCCTCTACTAGTATTACTTTTTGCTGATAAGTGCATAGACTGGAAGTACTGCTAATCTTAATTCAATTGCTAGTACTGCTATTTCACGTATTGGTGAATCCTCCCGAATAGATCAAGGCCAAAGTGATCTGATTATTGATCTGAATCGTTTTTTATCTACTTCGATCTATTGTGGTCATCACGGTCAGATTTTATTTTTTGGCAAATTGCTTAGCACGTAAAATTACAGCACACATATTGTTTTCTGTCATTTTGTACTACATTACTTTTTGAAGAGATACTTCGCCGACGCTTGTACATGTTTTTTCTGTCTGCATTGATCTGGCCGGCCGACGTATGCGTCGGACCCTTCATCAAACCGGCCTCTATGTTTGGATCGGCAGTTCCATATATTGTCCGTCCCAATGTACTCTGGCCAGGACGTCTCTCGTCCATCGTTGTCTCATCCGCTAGCAAGTTTCCACATCGTCGGATAAGTCGACAGGTGCAATTGTTTTAATTATTCGTGTTGCACATATTAATAATATTTCAAAGAGTATTTTCTGCTTGTTAGCGATTTTTGGCACTGCAGGTTTTGCAGCCTGGTCCACTTTAAGGTCGTCATTTTAGTGCGACCCGATATGTCGTCACTGTCCTGCACCCATTGTGTCTGCAACTTGGGCAACCCTGCGAATTCAGATTCTTTCACCTTAGCATGCCAACGCCCTGTGTCGACGTCGTCCTCGCACCAGACCGAATCTCTTTTAACAATTTATTTTGCAGTAATCGATTTGGACCGCGTCACACGGTCAATTCGGCAAGCCGACGTCATCATCCCAATCGGCATAAATTGGCTCACGTGATCACCTTGTTGGTCAAATTGCCATACCTACATGTTCGGTCGCCTCGGGGACTTTGGCATCACCGAGAAAGCTCTACCTCGTCGGGTGTTCGGCAAACGGGCGTTATCTCTTTTATTATTCACTTCGCATAAATTATTAATTATGCAACTATTTTTTTAATTTATTATTATTACTATTATCTCCGTCTTGCACTATTTTCCGTGCATAGATAAATGATCCGGGTCCGGCAGCACTGTCACCTCGGTGCACCGACATACCACTTCACCTCGGCTGGACCGGGGCTTCGTCATCACATCATTAACCCATGCCAGGGACTTCGGCGTCATACTGCCGGCCTGCTCCGTCGCCTTGGTCGGAGTGGGGGTTCCACCTTGCCACATCGGTCATGCTACGCCGCTACTTCAATGCCGAGCTCTTCGCTCCGCCACCTCGGGACCAGCTCGGGGGCTGGGACCTTGTCCCGCATCAAGATCGGACCGCGTCATCAACACCGAGAACATTAACCAGCTAAGTCGCTTTCATGCTCAAAAACTTTCAGTTTAAATTTTGTTCGGTTCGACCAAGCATTATACTTTTTTGGCAAAAAGTTGGTTGTGGAAAACTTCCTTGTCCAAACTTTGTTTGTGACACACAAATTCAGATACCCCGTTTACTTGGGGGCTCCCTTGATGGAGCTTTTCCTCTTGCATATGATTATACTTGTACGGCTTCGTTCCTTGTTCGTGTATTATGCCACAATATGCACCATGTTGACTTAAGCGATTTGCAAGCTGGGTTGCCTTGCTCCTGTGTTTACCCCTATGTTCCCGATTGTTCAGCTAGGGAGTAAAGGGAGCACCTCTGCGATTGTCACGATCGGGTCACCCGAGCCGGACCTCAGACTGGGTGAAGCCGAAAGCTAGCACTCTTACTGTTTTCAACTATGGTCGGCACACAACGTAACTCATGAGTACAAAAAATCTATTGCACAAGTCTCATAGTAACAATGAGCAACCGAAGAAAGGTATCGGTGGGGGTACTATTTTCTTCGAAGATGCTTCTTACACTTCGTTAGTAATATAGCTTAAGTTCCCTGAGCATGCTTTGTCTGTTACAGCCTTATGGCATGATTCCCTGGTTATCGGGAACACCATCGATATTCTCGACAGGTGGAGTACATAACACTTTTCGGCCCTTGGCCGAAGAGGGAGAAGCCGATGGTCAGTTAAGACGCGTTTAAAGTTCGGGTGAATGCATATATGATATAAGTACTTTGGTACATACAATCATTATACATAAAATTCTTTTACCCAAGTCACTTGGGGGCTCTTAAATCTATGTGAGCTGTTTTATAATAAGTGTTCTTCTTCTTAGTCATTGCAAAGTCTTTTTTCTATCACTCCTTTTTTCGACGCGAGTGTGCGGTCAATAGCCGTGGCGCCTAATTTCTCTCTCAAAGCCGCTAAAGTTTGCTAAACTGGCCTAACGAGAGGTACTCCGCCTTCAGGATAGGAGGTTGAAGCCATAGGCTGACCCGCTTGAAGTCTTGAGATAGGATGTGTCATCTTAAAGCACGACAGAAGCACTTTTTTCCCACAAGACCAATTCTTTGACTGGCACCGAAAAATTGATCTAGTTCAGACGTCGAGTTTTTACTGACGTTTTTGGTTTTCCAATCCTATGGCACTTTTCAACCATTTGTGTGTTTTCCGCATAAGTCTTGCCGTGCAACGCCGGACACCTTTAGAGATTTGGCAAAAATTCTCGGATATTGCTACATATGCATCAGTTTCGAATTGTGTCTTCGGTCAATAGTTGGGTTGCCCGGCTCCTGTGCTTGCCTCCCATGTTCCGCTATGTTTGGCTAGGTGTCCCAAGGAAGAACCACTGCGATTGTGCTTCTAGCTCGCATGGTTAAGCACCGCAGTGGAGAAAGCCGAAAACTGGCAGTCATAATAAGCGTAAACTGGTCAGCGGTCCGATGACTATATTAAATGATGGTCCGTTCATAACATTGGCCAAAGTGTTTACGGCTTGACCTCGGCTGTCGGCGAACACTAACCGGGGGGCTACTTGCTGGCCTCCCAACTTTAAGCTCATGTGACTAAGTGAAAGTTGTAAAGCTCGCATATCTGATTGCCTCTTTTCCCTAAACACAACCGCCTTTGGACACCGAGACATCGGCTAAGGGTTGTTTTGTTATTTTGGAAACACCCTGCGTAGCATCTGCAAGGGGGTAGAAGCAGACGATGGGCCACTTTCAGATTATAAACGATCGCAACGGAGGTAAAAATTTGGGTTCATTTAGACCACGGAGTTTGGAAGCTTTCCCCAAACTAAATCCTCAGTATTTTCCTCCCACATTGATCAGAGCTAAGGTTTCATGATCATGCTTAGCATGACAACCCAAAGAAAGAAACGGATAGTGGGATTATTTTCTTTGGAAGATGTTTCTAACATTATAAAGTAATATAACATATCTCTCCGCGTACCTTTGTTTATAAAACCGTATGGCCGGATTGCCTTGTTTGCCGTAAATATTTGCCCTCATAAAGGCTTTATAAAGTGGAACAAACACTCCCCGGCTACTGGCCGAGGAGGTTTAAGCCGATGGTCGGTCAACAAAGTTTTTGTACAATGCAAATTCGAGTATTAATGATGTAGAGTACTTGGGTACGTAGAATCATTACACATAATTTGTGCTTTTACTTTGGACATCGATCCTTAATTCGGCCACCCGTGACCACATAAGGCTCGGGGGCTACTGGGCTTCGTGCTTATCATTTACAAATATTAAAGGGGTACATCGATCCATTGATCTGGTGTGGCCACCCGACCAGTGTCTCTGGGGCTACTGCATTGACAATCCAATGCAGAAAATTTAAAGTGCAATATAGTTTTCGAGGAGATTATTATCCTCAGGTTGGTCGGCCGCACCCAACCTGAGTCTCGAGGACTTTGCACACCGCGTTTCTATTCCTGAGTATGCTGCTGAGCTGGGAATTGATCCTCAGGCTGATTTTATGAGTCGACCTGAGTCTCAGGGGCTACTAGGGTCAGCGGTTTGAATTTTTTTCCTTCAGGTGCATCCCGGATATTAGGCCAACACGCACCTTGAGGGCTACTGGCTATACATCTCGTCAGAGATTACATTACACAATTCGGAATTAAATTCATAAAAATCAGCCCATGGCCAAGGTGGTGCACCACCTCGGAAGTAGCCCGGCATAAAGCTCGGGTGCGAGTGGCTGGCTCCATAGAGGGCATTTCCGACATTAAGCTTGGGTAGACTCCTGCAACCTTTTTGAATCAAGGTGATCTATGACACCTCGAATATAGTCTGGCGTTGGAGCTTGGACATAGTCCGGCATTGGAGCTTGGACATAGTCCGACGTTGGAGCTCGGATACAGTCTGACGTTGGAGCTTGGACACAGTCCGGCGTTGGAGCTTGGACATAGTCCGGCGTTGGAGCTTGGACATAGTCCGGCGTTGGAGCTCGGAAGCGGTCCGGCGTTGGTGCTCAGCTGCCAAAGATACCTCGAATGCAATCCGGCGTTGGAGCTCAGACGCAAGAGGACGCTGCCGCCCGGGGACAACTTCAAACCCGAGGCGTGGCATAAAAATAACAAGGCATTGATAAAGGCTGGAAACTTAAAGGGGCTCCTCGGATACCCAATGTGTAAACTCTTTGGATGCACTTCGGCGATCCTCAAGATCGAAGATGAGAAGATTTGTTGAACCAGTTTTCAAGACCGACAACCGAAGATGAAGAACAGTTCGGAAGAATCAAGGAGCGTCCCCAACTTGAAGACTAGTTCAGGGGCTACTGACGGTGTCTTGGACTAGGGGGTACTCACCACGTCGTCTCCCGATCAGTTGGATTGGGCCGAGGACCCCCATGGCCGTATACTCATGGGCCAGTTCGGACAACCCCTGCCGCATACAAGACTCCACAAGACTTGGCGCCCAAGAAAAGGACTCTCCTAAACCCTAGGTCTCCGATGTCTTATATAAACCGAAGCCAGGCTAGTCAATAGACAATCTCTCATATTCATTACTATCATCTCGTGGTAGGTACATGTACTCTGTACTACACCCCATATGAATACAATCAAAAGCAGGACGTAGGGTTTCACCTCCATCAAGAGGGCCCGAACCTGGGTAAAATCCCATGTCCATGTTACCATCGCTCCAAGACGCCTAGCTTATGACCCCTACTACGAGATACGTCGGATATTGACCCGACAAGTGGCAACAACACAATATGTGCCTCATTGCGCCTTCCCTCACAGGAAGAGGACACCCGAAGATTGAACCCATCACAAAGCACCTCTCCCATTGCAAGATAGATCAATATAGTTGTCCAAACCAAATTAATAAATCGGAGAGAAATGCAATGCTATCAACGCATATAAGAATTCAGAGGAGACTCAAATAATATTCATATATAATCTGATCATAAACCCCCAATTCATCGGATCTCAACAAACACACCGCAAAAGAAGATTACATCGGATAGAACTCCAAGAACATCGAGGAGAACATGGTATTTAAGACCAAAGAGAGAGAACAAGCCATCGAGCTACTATCTATGGACCTGTAGGTCTGTAGTAAACTACTCACGCATCATCGGTAGGGCATCAAGGTTGATGTAGAGGCCCTCCGTGATCGATTCCCCTTTTTTGGCAGATCACCGGAAAAGGCCCCAAGATGGGATCTCATGAGGTCAGAGGCTTGCGGCAGCGGAAAAGTATTTTGTGGAAACTTCTGGTGGTTTGGGAATATTTGGGAATTTATAGTGGTGGAACTAGGGTTAGAAGAGCTCCGAGGGGGCACAAGCCAGGGCCCCCCCTGGGGCGCGCCTTGAAGGCTTGTGGCCTCTTCGGAACCTTCTGGCCCTCTCTCCAAGTTACGTAGGTGTCTTCTGGTCCAAGAAAAATCATTGCAAAAGTTTTATTCCGTTTGGACTCCATTTGTTATTCCTTGCTGAAAAAGCCAAAAACAAGGAAAAAACAGCAACTGACACTGGGCACTAGGTTAATAGGCTAGTCCCAAAAATGATATAAAATAGTATATTAATGCATATAAAACATCCAAGACAGATAATATAATAGCATGGAACAATAAAAAATTATAGATATGTTGAAGACGTATCAGGAAGTCCCCAAAAATGTGTTCCTCAAGCACCTGCATTTTCTTACGATCAAGGAAGACCCTTACATGGAGGAGTCCCCGCAACCGATCGGCCCATCAAATTCAACTGAGGTAGGCTTTCCCGCGCTGATCGACCTTGTCCAAGAAATCCTTGTTATTACACCAGAGTGAACTGAACCATACCTGGCTTACTTGCTCAGGCAAGAACTTCCAGAGGATGAGGCTGAGACTCGTCAGATTCTCCGTCGATCTAAAGCCGTCACCGTCATGGGAGATCAGCTTTATAAGAAGAGCACTACTAGAGTCACTCAGCATTGCATATCATCGAAAGAAGGATGGCAGATTCTGCAAGAAATTCATTCAGGAACCTGTGGATGATGACCCATGAGTATAGGGGATCAATCCTAGTCCTTTCAATAAGTAAGAGTGTTGAACCCAATAAGGAGCAAAATGAAATGACAAGCGTTTTCAGCAAGGTAATTTCTGCAAACACTGAAATTGTAGGTAACAGAAGTTTGATAGCAAGATAATTTGTAACAAACAAGTAATGGTAACGGTAGATAAAGTGCATCAAGGTAGCCCAATCCTTTTGTGGCAAAGGATAGGCCAAACAGTCTCTTATAATAAGCAAACTGTTCTTGAGGGCACACGGGAATTTCATCTAGTCACTTTCAACATGTTGGTTTGATTCGAGTTTGCGACTTTGATAATTTGATATGTGGGTAGACCAGTGCTAGGGTGTTGTTCTGACTTGAACAAGCCTCCCACTTATGATTAACCCCCTCGCAAGCATCTGCAACTACGATAAAAGTATTAAGCTAAAATCTAACCATATCATTAAAATATGGATCCAAATCAGCCCCTTACAAAATAGCGTGTAAACTTGGGTTTAAGCTTTTGTCACTCCAGCAACCCATCATCTAATAACTACTCCACAATGCATTCCCTTAGGCCCAAATATGGTGAAGTGTCATGTAGTCTACGTTCTCATAACACCACTAAGGGAATCACAACATACATATCATCAAAATATTGAATACATATCAAATTCACATGATTACTTGCAACATGACTTCTCCCATGGCCTCAAGAACAAAGGCAACTACTCACAAATATATGCTCAAGATCATAGGGCTATTAAATAGCATAATGGATCTGAACAAATAATATTCCACCAAAGAAACCATCTAGCATCAGCTACAAGATGTAATCAACACTTCTAGTCACCCGTAGGTACCAATTCGAGGTTCCGATACAAAGATTGAACACAAGAGATGAACTAGGGTTTCAGATGAGATGGTGTTGTTGAAGATGTTGATGAACATTGGCCTCCCAAAGATGAGAGGGTTGTTGATGATGAGATGGCTTCGATTTCACCCTCCGGGAAGTAAGTTCCCCCAGTGGAATCGCTCCGCCAGAGGGCAAAAGTGCTCCTGTCCAAGTTCCGCCTCGAGATGGTGGCGCTCTGTCCTAGAAGTCCTCTCCTTATTTATTTTTCCTGATCAAAAGACCTTATATACTAGGAGATGGGCACCAGAGGTGGGCCAGGCTGCCCACCACCCACCAGGGTGCGCATGGGGGGCTGGTGCGCCCTGGTTTCTAGTGGGCACCAGGCAGCCCCCTCCGGTAGTTCTTTTCTCCAATATTTATTATATATTCCAAAATAATTCTTCGTAAAATTTCAACTCATTTGGAGATGTGTTGAATAGGTATCTCTGACATAGGTTTTTTAGGTCCAGAATTCCATCTGCCGGTGTTCTCCCTCTTTGTGTAAACCTTGCATATTATGCAAGAAAAGGCATTAGAATTACTCATAAAGTGTTGTAAAGCATAAAAACATCATAAATAACAGTAGGAAAACATGATGCAAAATGGATATATCAGTGGACAGCATGCGTCCTCTCGGACGTTGGTCGCCAAGGCGTTCAGGGCTGGTTTCTATTGGCCCCACACCAATGAGGTCGCCCGTGACATAGTGGACCAATGCTTCGTGTGCTAATTCTATGTGAATCAGTCGCACAAGCTGACGTTCACACTAAAGACAATCCCAGTCATCCGGTCGTTTGCTATCTCGGGGCTCGACATAGTTGGCCCTCTCCTCACTACAGTGAGTGGTTTTACACATCTGTTGGTAGCAATCGACGAGTTCACTAAGTGGATTGAAGCAAAGCCTATAAAGAAGCTAGACTCATCGACTGCCAATCAGTTCATCGAGGAGATAGTCTTCAGATTTGGAGTTTCCCACAGCATCAAAACCGACAACGGGTCCAACTTTGACTCAGATGAGTTTCACAAGTTTTGCTATTCTCAAGGCACTCAGGTTGATTACGCCTCTGTGGCACACCCACAGTCGAATGGACAGGCAGAATAGGCGAATGGACTGATACTTCAAGTACAGAAGCCTCACCTTATGCGTGACATGAAGCATGCACACGGGGCTTGGTTCACCGATCTGCCATTGGTCCTCTGGGGCTTGCGAACGACCGTGAACCAAGGCACCAATCGTACTCCATTCATCATGGCGTATGGTTCAGAAGCGGTCCTACCGAGTGAACTACTTCACAACTCTCTCCGAGGGGATCTTTACTCGGAAGCCGAAGCCGAGGAAGAACGCCAAGACAGTCTCGATCTCTTAGAAGAGGAGCGTGATTTGGTGCTCATAAGGTTGATGTTGTACCAACAAGACATGTGTCGCAACCACAACAGACACGTCACAGGGCGAGCGTTCCAGGAAGGCAATCTAGTCCTTCGAGTGGATCAATAGAAGCCTGATAAGCTAGCTCCCCCATGGGAGGGTCCCTTCGCCATTTCGAAGGTCCTAAACAATGGAGCTTACCGACTCTACAATTTTAGCAAAGAGATAGAAGAGCCTAAGGCTTGGAACGCGGACCTACTCCGCAAGTTTTACACTTAGCATAAATTTCTCCATTGTAAAAGTTTCCGAGTGAACTTAGATGAATAAAAGTCTTACTTTTCCTATATATCGTCCAATTCGGCTTAGAGCCGCATTTTCACTCACGTGACTAACAACACTTGGAAACTAACACACTCCCAGCGGGTGAATTGGCTTAGCTGCGAACCACTTTTTGCCTAAGTACAAAAATAATCTGAGTGAGGACATGTCCACACTCTGGGGCTTAGCCGCAAACCAGCTTTCACCTAAGTAGAAAAATAATCTTAGTGAGGTGATACGTCCATCTTGCATCATGTTTTCCTACTTTTATTTATAATGTTTTATGTATAATAATGTTTTTTGGAGTATTTCTAATGCCTTTTTCTCTCATAATATGCAAGGTTTGCACAAAGAGAGAGAATACCGGCAACTGAAATTTTGGACCTGAAAAAGCTACATGAGAGCTACCTATTCTGCACATCTCCAAATGAGATGAAAATTTATGGAGAATTATTTTGCAATATATGAAAAATACTGGAGCAAATAAATACCGCAGGAGGCCCACCAGGTGGGCACAACCCACTTAGGCGCGCTAGGCCCCCTAGATGCACCCTGGTGGGTTGTACCCTCCTTGGCCCACCTCCGCTGCCCATCTTGTAGTATAAAGGTCATTTTGACCTAGAAAAAAAATCAAAGGGGGACTTTTGGGACAAAGCACCACTGCCTCAAGGCGGAACTTGGGCAGGAGCACTTTTGCCCTCCAGTGGAGCAATTCCGCCGGGGGAACTTCCCTCCCGGAGGGGGAAATCATCACCATCGTCATCACCAACAACTCTCCCATCTTTGGGAGCGCAATATCCATCAACATCTCCAACAACACCATCTCCTCTTAAACCCTAGTTCATCTCTTGTGACAATCTTTGTACCGGAACCTTAGATTGATACTTGTGGGTGACTAGTGGTGTTGATTACATCTTGTAGTTGATTATGGTTTATTTGGTGGAAGATTATATGTTCAGATCCATTATGCTATTTAATACCCCTCTAATCTTGAGCATTATTATCATTTGTGAGTAATTACTTTTGTTCTTGAGGTCACGGGAGAAGTCATGTGGAAAGTAATCATGTGAACTTGATATGTGTTCGATATTTTGATGATATGTATGTTGTGATTCCCTTAGTGGTGTCATGTTAACGTCGACTACATGACACTTCACCATATTTGGGCCTAAGGGAATGCATTGTGGAGTGTTATTATATGATGGGTTTCTAGAGTGACAGAAGCTTAAACCCTAGTTTATGCGCTACTTCGTAAGGGGCCGATTTGGATCCAGAAGTTTAATGCTATGGTTAGATTTTATCTTAATACTTTTCTCTTAGTTGCGGATGCTTGCGAGGGGGTTAATCATAAGTAGGAGGTTTGTTCAAGTAAGAACAGTACCTAAGCACCGATCCACCCACATATCAAATTATCAAAGTAGTGAATACGAATTAAGCCAATATGATGAAAGTGACTAGATGAAATTCCCGTGTACCCTCAAGAATGCTTTGCTTATTATTAGAGACCGTTTTGGCCTTTACTTTGCCTTAGAAGGATTGGGCTACCTTGCTGCAGTTTATTTAACATTACCATTACTTGCTTGTTACAAATTATCTTTCTATCAAACTACCTGTTACCGACAATTTTAGCACTTGCAGACATTACCTTGCTGAAAACCGCTTGTCATTTCCTTCTTCTCCTCCTTGGGTTCAACACTCTTACTTATCAAAAAGGCTACGATCAATCCCCTATACTTTTGGTTCATGAAGGCTCTTTTGTGGCGCCATTGCCAGGGAGTGAAGCGCTCTTGGTAAGTGGAAATTGGTAAGGAAAAATTATTACTACATGCTGAAATTTATTGTCACTTGTTACTACGGAAAACAATCCTTTGAGGGTTTTGTTCGAGGTATCTTCACCTTGACCAGAAGCACAATTAGTTGCCCCTAAACCTAATGCACCTACTTAAAATATTGGTTATTAAATTTCTTCAAGTATGATAGAACAACTGCTCACTAATCCTTATGCAGGAGATGGAACTGAACATCCTGATATGCACTTGATATATGTGGAAGAAATTTGTGGATTACTTAAGCTTGCAGGTTTATCCGGAGATGAAGCTAAGAAGAAGTTCTTCCCTTTATCTTTGAAGGGAAAAGCATTGACATGGTATAGGCTATGCGATGATATTAGATCTTGGAACTTGAATCGTTTGAAATTGGAATTTCACCAAAAAAATTATCCTATGAATCTAGTTCATCGTGATTGGGATTATATATATAATTTTTGGCCTTGTGAAGGAGAAAGTATCGCTCTAGCTTGGGGGAGGCTTAAGTCAATGTTATATTAATGCCCCAATCATGAGTTCTCTAGATAAATTATTATTCAGAATTTTTATGCTCGACCTTCTCATGATGATCGATCCATGCTCGGTACTTCTTGTATTGGTTCTTTTATGAAGAAGACTATTGAATTTAGGTGGGATCGTTTAGAAAGAATTAAACGCAACTCTGAAGATTGGGAAATTTATGAAGGTAAAGAGCCAGGTATTAAGCTTGAGTTTGTTTGTGTTAAATCTTTTATGAATATTGATGCTTGTCAGAACTTTAGCACTAGATATGGACTTGACTATGAGATAGTAGCCTCCTTTTGCGAATCATTTGCTACTCATGTTGATCTCCCTAAAGAAAAGTGGTTTAAATATCATCCCCCTGTTAAAGAAGAAATTAAAGAACCGGATGTAGTTAAAGATGAAACTATTATTTACAATGTGTTCCAGTTGTGCCTACTCCTTATATTGAAAGCCCACCTTTCCCTGTTAGGTTAAAGGAACATGCTAAGGTTTAAACTATGGTTTGCAAAAGTATTATTAGAGCACCTAAACCTGCGGAGCAAATTAAAGTATAACCTAGTGGTGCTATGGTTAAATATCTTCTGGTAGAAAATATTGATGGGCATGTTATTTACTTCAATGATGAAGCTGCTAGAATGGCCAAACCTGATGAAAAAGAAAAACATAGACCTGTTGTTGGCATGCCTGTTGTCTCAGTTAAAATAGGAGATCATTGTTATCATGGTTTATGTGATTTAGGTGCTAGCATGAGTGTTATTCCTTTTACCTTATACCAAGGAATTATGAATGATATAGCACCCGCTGAATTAAAAGACATAGATGTCACTATTAAACTTGCTAATAGAGACACCATCACACCACTTGGGATTGTTAGAGATGTTGAAGTCTTGTGTGGGAAAATAAAATACCCCGCTAATTTTCTAGTTCTTGGATTCCTGCAAGATGAATTTTGTCCCATTATCCTCGGTAGACCTTTCTTGAACACTGTCAATGGTACTATAGATTGTCATAAACAAACTGTCAGTGTTCACTTTGGTGATGATTCTCATGAATTTAATTTTTCCAAGTTTAATAGACAATCTCATAAGAAAGAATTACCTAGTAAGGATGAAACAATTGGTCTTGCTTATATTGTCGTGCCTCCTAGTGATCCACTAGAACAATATTTTCTAGACCATGAAAATGATATGCATATGCATGAAAGAATGAAATAGATAAAATCTTCTTCGAACAATGACCTCTGCTCAAACATAATTTTCCTATTGAAACTCTTGGAGGTCCTCCTCCACCTAAAGGTGATCTTGTGTTTGAACTGAAACAATTGCCTAACGCTTTGAAATATGCTTATCTTGATGAGAAAAAGATATATCATGTTATTATTAGTGCTAACCTTTCAGAATATGAAGAAGAAAGATTAGTGAAATTTCTGACCAAGCACTGTGTTGCCATTGGATATACTCTTGATGATCTTAAGGGCATTAGTCCCACTCTCTGTCAGCACAAGATTAATATGGAGCCTGATGCTAAACCCGTTGTTGATCACCAATGATGTTTGAATCCTAAAATAAAAGAAGTGGTAAGAATTTAAATATTAAAGCTTCTGCAAGCAGGTATAATCTATCCCATAGCTAATAATAGATGGGTAAGTCCTGTTCATTGTGTCCCTAAGAAAAGAGGTATTACTGTTGTTCCTAATGATAAAAATGAACTTGTTCCACAAAGAATTGTTACTGGCTATAGAATGGTAATTGATTTCAGAAAATTAAATAAAGCTACTAGAAAATATCATTACCCTCTACCTTTTATTGATCAAATGTTGGAAAGATTATCTAAGAACGCACAATTTTGCTTTCTGGTTTTTCTCAAATATGTGTTTCACAACCTGATCAAGAGAAAACCCCCTTTACCTGCCCCTTTGGAACTTATGCTTATAGATGTATGCCTTTTGGTTTATGCAATGCACCTGCTACCTTTCAAATATGTATGAGTGCTATATTCCCTGATTTTTGTGAAAAGATTGTTGAGGATTTCATGGATGATTTTTCTGTTTATGGAACTTCTTTTGATGATTGCTTGAGCAACCTTGATCGAGTTTTGCAGAGATGTGAGCAAACTAACCTTGTCTTGAATTGGGAGAAGTGCCACTTTATGGTTAATGAAGGCATTGTCTTCGGGCATAAAATTTCTGAGCGAGGTATTGAGGTGGATAAAGCTAAATTTGATGCAATTGAGAAAATGCCATGTCCTAAAGACATTAAAGGTATTCGTAGATTCCTTGGTCATAATGGTTCCTATAGGAGGTTTATTAAAGACTTCGCTAAAATATCTAGGCCTATTACAAATCTTTTACAAAAGGATGTTCCATTTGTTTTTGATGATGATTCTGCAGAAGCCTTTGAAGAACTTAAGAAAGGCTTAAGTTCTGCACCTATTGTTCAACCACCTGATTGGAACTTGCCTTTCGAAATTATGTGTGATGCTAGTGACTATGCTGTTGGTGTTGTTCTTGGATAAAAAGTTGATACGAAATTGAATGTTATTTATTATGCTAGCAAAACTCTAGATAGTGCCCAAAGAAATTATGCTACTACTGAAAAAGAATATTTAGCAGTTGTGTTTGCTTGTGAAAAAATTAGATCTTATATTGTTGATTCCAAAGTAATTGCTCACACTGATCATGCTGCAATAAAATATCTTATGGAAAATAAAGATGCTAAACCTACACTCATTAAGTGGGTTCTCTTGCTACAAGAATTTGATTTGCATATCACTGATAGGAAAGGAACTGAAAACCCCATAGCTAATAACTTGTCTAGGTTAGAGAATATCCTTGATGACCCACTACCTATTGATGATAGCTTTCCTGACGAACAACTTGCTGCAATAAATGTTTCTCATAATACTCCTTGGTATGTTGACTATGCTAATTATATTTTTGCTAAATACATACCACCTAGTTTCACATACCAACAAAATAAAAAAATCTTCTATGATTTAAGACATTACTTTTGGGATGACCCACATCTTTATAAAGAAGGAGTAGATGGTATTATTAGACATTGTGTACCTGAGCATGAACAGGAACAAATCCTACAGAAATGTCACTCCGAAGCTTATGTAGGGCATCATGCGGGAGATAGAACTGCTCATACGGTATTGAAATCTAGTTTTTATTGGCCCACTATCTTAAAAGATGCATGTAGGTTTGTTTTATCTTGCGATGAATGTCAACGAATTGGTAATATCGGTAAGCGTCAAGAAATGCCTATGAATTACTCACTTGTTGTTAAACCATTTGATGTTTGGGGTTTTGATTATATCGGACCTTTTCCTTCCTCCAACGGGTATACACATATTTTGGTTGCTATTGATTATGTTACTAAGTGGGTCGAAGCTATTCCAACTAGTAGTGTTGATCATAATACTTCCATTAAAATGCTTAAAGTTGTTTTCCCAAGGTTTGGAGTCCCTAGATATTTAATGACCGATGGTGGTTCACACTTTATTCATGGTGCTTTCCATAAAATGCTTGCTAAGTCTGATGTTAACCATAGAATTGCATCACCCTATCATCCTCAATCTAGTGGTCAAGTTGAACTTAGCAATAGAGAAATAAAACTCATATTACAGAAAACAGTTAATAGGTCTCTAAAGAATTGGTCTAATAAATTGTATGATGCACTTTGGGCCTACAAAACAATATATAAAAATCCTATGGGTATGTCTCTTTATAAAATGATTTATGGAAAAGCTTGTCATTTGCCTCTTGAGTTAGAACATAAAGCATATTGGGCAATTGAAGAACTCAACTATGATTTCAAACTTGCTAGTGAAAAGAGTGAAGGAAATATGCCCTAGAGAAAATAATAAAGTTGTTATTTTATATTTCCTTATATCGTGATAAATGTTTATTATTCATGCTAGAATTGTATTAACCGGAAACTTGATACATGTGTGAATACATAGACAAAACACCGTGTCCCTAGTATGCCTCTGCTTGACTAGCTCATTGATCAAAGATGGTTAAGTTTCCTAGCCATGGACATGTGTTGTCATTTGATGAACGAGATCACATCATTAGTATAATGATGTCCATTGGACAAGACCCATCCGTTAGCTTAGCATAATGATCGTTCAGTTTTATTGCTACTGCTTTCTTTGTGTCAAATATATATTCCTCTGACTATGAGATTATGCAACTCCCGGACACTAGAGGAATGCCTTTTCTACTATCAAACGTCACAATGTAACTGGGTGATTATAAAGATGCCCTATAGGTATCTCCGAAGGTGTTTGTTGGGTTGGCCCTCCTTTTGGAGATGTCGGTGTACAAATGTAGGGCCCTCCTTTTGACCCCTTTACTTGTGCACGGGCAGTCAGAGCCTCCCGCCACGACCACGCATAGACAGGGCGGGAAGGGGAATCCGGAGAGAAGCCGAAGCCACAAGGAAAGTAGAGCAACGACAAGGACCAAGGCCACGAAGATCGAATGGGCGAAGCAGGTTTCCCCGGCAAGGACCCTTGCCGGGGTGGCCTCAGCAGCCCCGGCAAGACCCTTGCCGGGGCAGCTCGCCCAGACCAGCTGAGCGAGCCACCTTTGAGCCCACCAACACTAAAAAAATGCATTGGGACAGGGCTCGGGAGGCACCTCCGTGGTGGCATGCAGATCTTTGTGAAGACATAGAATGCTCAAGATCAAATGAGGATAGGGAGGCAACTACCCTCACCGAAGAAACCCATAAGAACCCCGGCAAGATCCTTGCCGGGGACGCCTGCGTGCCACGGCAAGACCCTTGCCGGGCCACCCAGCGAGACCCTTGCCGGGCCACCAGACAAGACCCTCGCCAAGCGCACCGGCAGGGCCACTACCAGGCCCGTACCAGCAAGTCTTCACCGCCATTCACATGCAACTGCCGACCCAACCAGCTGGGCAGGCACCTGCGTAGCAACATGCAACCCTTTGTGGAGGCTCCACCACCGCGCCACCTGAACTACCTGCCTGCCGACATGGCACCGCATGCATCGCTGGTCAGGGCGCGTGTCGAAGTGAGGAGGGGCGGCAATGGACGGGACGGGCCTCGCCCCCGTCCCCGATAAAGCAAAGGGACACCTAAGCCTCACATTAAATGCGCTTTGTCCTATCATACGAGCGATAAGCTCGCAACACTGTAGCACTTTCCACCTCATGTGTGCCACAGTGGCAGCCCCTTTGGTCTATAAAAGGAGGCCCATGGCGCACGAAAAAAGGATTCGGCTCTTTGGAACACTAATACATCTTTGCTGCGCCTAGTTCGAGAGCCCAAGAACACTAATACATCCACCAAAAGAAGGATCGTAGGGTTTTACGCATCTTTGCTGCCCGAACCTGGGTAAATCCCCCTTTGTGTTGTCTGCTAGTCCTGCTCTTCTCACGATCCCCGCACCCAACAACCGTAGAAGGGATTCCAGTGATCCCATAGGTGTCGTTTCCCACCGACAGGAGAGGTACCTCCGGGCCCTCTCGGTAGTGCACATCATATGAAGCCTTGCAAACAATGTGACTAATGAGTTAGTGACGGGATGATGCACTACGGAATGAGTAAAGAGACATTCTGGTAACGAGATTGAACTAGGTATAGAGATACCGACGATCAAATCTCTGGCAAGTAACATACCGATGACAAAGGGAATAGCTATGTTGACATTGCGGTTCGACCGATAAAGATCTTCATAGAATATGTGGGAACCAATATGAGCATCCAGGTTCCGCTATTGGTTATTGACCGGAGAGATGTATCGGTCATGTATACATAGTTCTCGAAACCGTAGGGTCCGCACGCTTAACGTTAGATGACGATTGGTATTATATGAGTTATGTGTTTTGGTGACCAAAGGTTGTTCGGAGTCCCGTATGAGATCACAGACATGATGAGGAGTCTCGGAATGGTCAAGAGGTTCTACTAACATGCTTTGCACATAGGTGGCTGGTGGGTGTCTGTTTCTCCAACTTTAGTTGAATCGAGTTTGACTATTGTCGGTCCTTGTTGAAGGTTAAAATAGCACACTTGATGAAAAATCATTGTAGTTTTGATGCGTAGGTAAGAACGGTTCTTACTAGAAGCCCGTAGCAGCCATGTAAAACTTGCAACAATAAAGTAGAGGACGTATAACTTGTTTTTGCAGGGCTTGTTGTGATGTGATATGGTCAAGACATAATGTGATATAAAGATTGTTGTATGAGATGATCATGTTTTGTAAAAGTTATCGGCAACTGGAACTGAGAATCAAGCAGGAAGTAGGGTTTAAGCCCGATCCCATCATAGTCCGTACCGACTCCTAGGGCGGCGATGCGATCCAAGAGCTCATTCAGGGAGGAGAGCTCCATTGGATCCATCTGCTCGATGAATTCCGAGCTGACAGGGAGGTTGTTCTTGATGACCTGAGAAGTCATCATCGGCGTGGCAGCCGAACGGGCGGCCATGATGAAACCGCCCAGCCGGAGAATCTGGCCTACAGTCAGGGTTCCTCCAGAGGTGATGTTGTCCTTGACAACAAGGCGAGCCATCAAGCCCTATCACGACGGCACAGTGGAACTCTCAATGAAAGCACCAATGTCGGTGTCAAACCCGGCAGATCTCGGGTAGGGGGTCCCAAACTGTGCGTCTAGGGCTAATGGTAACAGGAGGCGGGGGACACGATGTTTAGCCAGGTTTGGGCCCTCTTGATGGAGGTAATACCCTACTTCCTGCTTGATTGATCTTGATGATATGAGTATTACAAGAGCTGATCTACCACGAGATCGTAGAGGCTAAACCCTAGAAGCTAGCCTATGATTATGATTGTTGTTGTCCTACGGACTAAACCCTCCGGTTTATATAGACACCGGAGGGGGCTAGGGTTACACAGAGTCGGTTACAGAGAAGGGGTTCTACATATCCGAATTGCCAAGCTTGCATTCCACGCAAAGGAGAGTCCCATCTAGACACGGGACAAAGTCTTCAATCTTGTATCTTCATAATCCAACAGTCCGGCCAAAGTATATAGTCCGGCTGTCCGAGGACCCCTTAATCTAGGACTCCCTCAGTAGCCCCTGAACCAGGCTTCAATGACGATGAGTCTGGCGCGCAGATTGTCTTCGGCATTGCAAGGCGGGTTCTTCTCCAAATTCTCCAGAGTACCTGTTGTAACAAGCAGTGTCCGGCTTCCCATTAATGTTGCACTCATCGGCTTCTTTGCTTTAATAATGGCTGTCTCCACGTGTCGAGCGAATGCGAGAAGTTGGAGAATTTTTACATTTGCCACCCTGACCATGTGAGCAAATCGTCTACTTAAAGAGACGGGGATCCTCAGATCCAAATCACACCATCTCCTCCTAGCGAGTGTCCATCGGAGGGCACCCAGAAAAATCCATAGCATCATGGCCGGCCGTCGCGGCTCCTCCTCTCGCTCTCGTAGCACTAAGCCAGGCGATTGGGAGAAGTGTTCTGTTCTCCATAGCCGATTGGTAGAGTTGCAAACCCAGAGGTTTCTCCCGCCTGCATACATGGTCCCCGTCCGAGCTGGACTAGCCACTTATAATGGCGGGGAGCAAGCGGAGAGTTTGCCCAACCCGTCCAAGGGGGAGCGGGTATGATTTGTCCCTTACTTGCTGAGGGGACTTGGATTTCCAATCCATCCGTTCCTCCGTGAGCTCTTGGAGTTTTATGGCCTCCAACTGCATAACTTCACCCCCGCCTCCATTTTACACATCACGGGCTACGTTGCCTTCTGCGAGCTATTTTTGGGCTGCGAAGCCCATTTTGAGCTATGGAAGAGTCTATTCTTCCTCGTACCCCACACTCAGGAGGGGTCGGTATATCAAGTGGGCGGAGCCGAAATATGGCGCATCGCCGGGACCGGATACCTGTCCGGTACCCCGAAGAAAACATCCGAAGACTGGCCTTCGGAATGGTTCTATATGGAGGATGTCCCTCTTCCAGACCCTATTCGGAAGGGCCTTCCTGAGTTTCTAAACACTCCGTTGAAGAAACACCACAGCTGGCACCCCCGGAGCCCCCAGGAAGAAGATAACAGGGAGATCCTTTTCCTGATGGACAGGATAAAGACGCTGGCCAAATCAGGACTGACAGTAATTGAGGTTATGTCAATATGTATAATGCGGGGAGTGCATCAACTTCAATATCGGGGGAAACCCATGTGGCACTTCAATGGAGAAGATGATGCCACCCGCTGCGGCCGTAAAGGTCCATACTCTGCCGCCGCTCTGGCGAAGATATTGTCTGATTTTTACAAAGGAGAAGAAGAGGAGTTCATCCGTATCAAACCACGGGATGGATTCTCCATGTACAACCCCCAAGCTAGGTGAGCTGCTATCTTTTATTTCAGTCTTTCCCACATTCTCTAGCACAAATATTTACCTTGCCAATTCATAGCAGGAACTGCAAAAAGCTATGAGGGAGGTTCACGGCCCGTCTCCACAGCCAGAGGACCCCAACCGGGCCCTCGACCCCAGACTTGAAGAAGATCCGAACACATTTGTGGAGCTCGTCGACAGGACATTTTATCAGTTAAGCTGCGATGGTGCGTTCGTGGCCATCATAGCTGATTATCCTGGCCTACTCCCTGTATCACATGTAAGTAAAACCGGAGTCCCAACTTCCAAGAAGGATTCCCTCTTTGCGCCTTACCCACCGCACATGTATTGCATTTTACAGGGAAGGCCATCGGGATGCCATGCCGAACCCGCGATGACTCGTCAACAAGGGGCACCAAAGCCGGGTAGGCTTAAAAGGAAGGCGGTCAGGACCGAGACGCCGTTACAAAGGTATGTTTAAAAACCGGCCACGTAATTATCATCGTTAAAATATAACAATGTCCATTGTCTCCTGGCAGGAAAAGCGCTCGCCGGACTATATTCGGAGAGCCTGCCGGCCACTCCTCCACCAACCGGACTCCGAGGCCGGACTCAAGGGTGGAGGTCAACACAGGGACAACACCGGACGATCCTCCTACAGAGGATGCGGATAGATTCTCCGCTACAAACTCCGAAGTGGAGACCGCCATGAATCATAGGCGCCGACGGGCCACACTACGCGACCCTAATTTCTCTGAAGACGCGTTCAATGCCTTCAACTCAGGGGACGCGTACATCCAGGCTGCTCAAGCTGGCCTCGCCAGAGCCACGAACCAGTACGTAAAGGATATACGGGTACGAAAATTTGATAAGTATGTATATCAGTAGCCCCTGAGACTTGAAACAGTTGGCACAACTGATTTAAGGATCCTCGTATGCATAGGTTCTGACAGAGAAGAATACCCAGCTATCTAAAGAGCTGGAGGAGTGCAAAGCCCAGCTGCGGGCCGCAGTTGCCGGAATGGAGGAGTCCGCGAAGGCCCCATCTGGTAATACTTGTTTTGATCGAAAAGAAAGTAATGGTATGTACCCGTTAGTATTCGGCATAAATGCAAATCTAACAATAGATTCTGCAAATAATCCCGGAGGAAATCCGGAGATCGTACCAGAGCATGAGCAACATGCTCAAAGATAGCTGGAGGTTGGCGAGCGTGTGCTTACAAAGGTTATACGAGAGAATAATAATCTCCAGGACGGGAACACCCAACTGGACGTCGAATTAAAGGATGTTCGGGCTCAGCTTGCTGACTCCGTGAAGGAGAATAAGAGGCTTCGCCGCGACATTTTTAGTAAGTGCTCTAATGAACCACTATCAACTTCGGCGAAGAAGCGGGCTAACAGAATTATATCTATAGGTATGTTGACAGGTCATCCCGAAGAGGAGATGCCCGGATCTGCAGGCGATCTACTGCATGAGCTCTCACAACTGCACGAACAAGTTCGGCAGGTGATGCAGGGCATGGCCCAGGCCTTGTGGCCATCCGCCTCCCTGCCACGAGGTATGGGGGAGCTTGTAGAGATGATCAAGGGAGTGCGGCGGCGCTTCCGATTATGGAAGATATCGGCCTGCCGACAAGGTGCAAGGGAAGCCTGGGCCATGGCGAAGACGCGATACACCAAGGCTGACCCGAACCACATGGCGGAGGTCAGACCTGTAGGGTCAGATGGGAAAGAGATCCCTGTATGTCTGGTATATGACCAGGTAGCATTAGCCGCTAAGTATTCCCAACAGGATTGTAGGCTAGACAGCCTGTTGGATGGTATAGAAGAAGAATTTAGTCAGTCTAAGTAACTTTGTTCTTCAAAGGACATGTTTGTACCTAGCCGGATTGTAAATTATTTGTCTTGGCGGACCTTTTCACTTCAACCTCCGGACCCGACAGTACAGAGTGTATCCGAATACTCGCTCAGTTATGTAAAAACCGGGGCACGCATGGAAACCAGGCGTAGGGGTCATAAGTGCTTGAACAGACAAGTACCCAACTAGCTATGTTATATTACATGGATAGTAAGAAACATCTTCCAGGGAGAATAGTTCCGTTAAGGGTTCCTTTCCCTAGGTACACATGCATTAATGTGCATGTCCGAACTGCGAAAAGCGACGCAGGATATAAGCATCTGGGGGCATGTTTTCCAATAAGTAAAGGACATCTTTTGTTCACCGACCGAATATTCCCTTAAGAACGCTAGCTTTCGGCTTCACCCAGTCTGAGGTACACATCCGGCTGACCCGGCAGTAGCAATCACAGAGGTGCTCCACTTATGCCCTAGTCGAATTAACAGGAACGCAAGGCATAAACACAAGAGCCAGGCAACCCAGCATGGCCAAAACTTAAGTCATATCGATGCATATAATGGTGAAAAAAGGTACGTATGGAGAAATGACGCATATGTGGTGGGCATAAAGCCCGGAAGATAATTATATTAACCTTCTGTATAAGAAGCCCCCAGGTATATTGAGCATGCATAGCGTGGCCGGAGTGTGCGATCAAAGCATACTTGAAGCTTTTAGGGCTATGTATATAAAAGGGAGAGAGAGGACATAATTTAAAAAGTAATACGGAGGTAAGGACACAAACACAGAGTTCGGCACTAGGCATAGAATCTTCGTAGTCTAGCCACGTTCCATGGGTTCGGCTCGAGTCGATTATTGGATGCATCACGCAGACGGTACGCTCCTCCGGTGAGAACTTTATCATTGATGAAGGGACCCTCCCATTTGGGCTTGAGCTTGTCCTTTTTCTTCTCTGGTAGGCGTAGAACGAGTTCGCCAATGTTATAAGTTTTGGCTCGTACTTCTCTGCTTTGATACCTTCGAGCCTGCTGTTGATAGAATGCGGAACGGGCCTTTGCAATGTCACGCTCCTCCTCCAGGGCATTTAAGCCGTCCTGCCAATCCAGCTCGGCTTCTCTCTCTTCATACATGTGCACTCGAGGTGAGTCATGGATGATATCGCAGGGTAGCACTGCCTCTGCGCCGTACACCATAAAAAATGGTGTGTATCCGGTTGTGCGATTTGGCGTGGTCCGCAGCCCCCATAGTACGGAGTCGAGCTCCTCGACCTAATGCGTATTTGATTCCTTCAAGGATCGCACTAGTCTGGGTTTAATGCCGCTCATGATAAGACCATTCGCTCGTTTGACTTGACCGTTTGTTTGGGGGTGATAGAATGAGGCATAATCAAGTTTTATGCCCATTTTGCCACATCAGCCTTTCACCTCGTCGGTTGTGAAGTTTGAGCCATTATTGGTGATGATGATGCGGGGGACACCGTAACGGTGTACGACACCCGATATGAAGTCTATCACTGGTCCGGACTCAGCCGTTTTAACTGGTTTGGCTTCTATCCATTTGGTGAATTTATCGACCATGACCAACAAGTATTTCTTCTTATGGCTTCCTCCTTTAAGGGGTCCAACCATATCGAGCCCCCAGACCGCAAAGGGCCAAGTTATGGGGATTGTTTGGAGGGCGGTAGGTGGCATATGGCTTTGATTTGCAAAAAGCTGGCAACCGACACAATGTTGGACAAGGTCATGTGCGTCTGCCCGGGCTGTCGGCCAGTAGAAACCTATACGAAAGGCCTTGCTTACGAGCGCCCGAGCTGCGGCAAGCCCTTCCTCTTCGGAGATGCACCTTTGGAGCACTCCAGTCGCGCTTTTCTTATAAAGCTCTCCCTCGTAGACTTTGTAGGCTTTAGAGTGCCGCACAATGCAACGTACCTCATTTTGGTCCTCAGGGAGTTCTTGCCTATTTAAGTAGGCTAAGAAGGGTTCTGTCCACGGGGCGATGACAACCATAATCGTGTGGGCCGAAGGTGTTATTTCGGTGGCGGAGCCTCCGATTATGTCAGATTCTACGGGATCTGGGGTTGTGTTCGGATTCGGACTGGTATTGCCGGTCTCCCCTTCCCATACCACGGATGGCTTGAACAGCCTTTCCAAAAAGATATTAGGTGGGACAAGGGTCGCGCTTAGCGCTGATGCGGGTGAGGATATTCGTCGCTTGGTTGTTTTCTTGGACCACATGGTCGAATTTGAGCCCCTCGAACCAAGCTGACATTTTGAGGACGGCATTGCGGTAGGCCGCCATTTTTGGGTCCTTGGCGTCAAAGTCTCCATTTATTTGAGATATTGCGAGATTTGAATCGCACTTCTAGGCGTTGAATGCCCATGGAGACTGCCATTCGAAGACCATGCAACAAGGCCTCATATTCGGCTGCATTGTTGGAATCTGTGTATAGTATTTGGAGTACGTATTGGACTGTATCTCCGGTGGGGGATGTTAGGACAACGCCTGCCCCTAGACCAGCCAGCATCTTAGAGTCGTCAAAGTGCATGATCCAATTGGAGTACGCGCCATACTCTTTAGGGAGTTCGGCTTCTGTCCATTCGGTGACGAAGTCAGCCAGTACTTGCGACTTAATGGCTTGCCGTGGTTTGTATGTTATGTCAAATGGGAGGAGCTCGATAGCCCATTTAGCAATCCGGCCCGTGGCATCGCGGTTATTTATTATGTCATTGAGTGGTACTTCGGAGGCCATCGTGATTGAGCACTCTTGAAAGTAGTGTCATAGTTTTCGGGATGCCATGAAGACCGCGTATGCTATCTTTTGATAATGTGGGTACCGTGACTTGCATGGAGTGAGGACAGTGGATACATAGTATACCGGCTTTTGAAGCAAGAACTTATGTCCATTTGTTTCTTGTTCGACGATGAGCACTGCACTTACAACCTGGTGTGTTGCATCTATACATAGCAACATGGGTTCGTCAACATTTGGCGCGGTGAGGATTGGATTGGTGGCCAAGAGGGCTTTTATTTCCTCCAGTCCGGCCGTAGCCGCATCCGTCCACTCGAAGTGTTCGGTGCGTCGAAGAAGGCGATAAAGAGGTAGCACCTTTTCTCCTAATCGGGAGATAAAGCGGCTTAAGGCAGCCATGCATCCAGTTAATTTCTGGATTTGCTTGAGGTCTGTTGGGGTAGCCAACTATGACAGAGCTCGGATTTTAGCCGGGTTTGCTTCGATTCCTCTATTGGAAACGATAAAGCCCAAGAGCTTTCCGGCGGGTATGCCGAAAACGCATTTTTCCGGGTTGATCTTGATGTCATATGTTCGGAGATTATCGAACGTAAGCCTCAAGTCGTCTATTAAAGATTTGACATGTCTGGTTTTGATGACCACATCGTCTACATATGCCTCCACTGTTTTGCCAATCTGTGTTTCCAGGCATGTCTGAATCATGCGTTGATAGGTTGCACCGGCGTTTTTGAGCCCGAAAGGCATGGTGTTAAAATAGTAGGGCCGTATGGAGTGATAAATGCCGTTGCGGCTTGGTCGGAATCCACCACCTTGATTTGATGGTATCCGGAGTATGCGTCGAGGAAACACAAAGAGTCGTGTCCTGCGGTAGCGTTGATGATTTGATCGATGCGGGGGAAGGGGAAGGGATCCTTGGGGCAAGCCTTATTGAGGTCCTTGAAATCGACGCATCGGCGCCAGGATTTGTCCTTCTTTGGTACCATCACTAGGTTTGCTAGCCAGTCCGGAAGTTTTATTTCTCTGATGAATCCGGCCTCGAGTAGTTTGGCTAGCTCTTCTCCCATGGCTTGTCACTTCAGTTCTGAAAAGCACCAAAGAGTCTGCTTGACCGGCTTGTATCCCTTTAGTATGTTTAGGCTATGCTCGACCAACCTGCGTGGGATACCTGGCATGTCTGAAGGATGCGAGGCAAAGATCTCCCAATTCTTGCGCAAGAACTCTAGTAGTGCGGCGTCTATTGTGGGGCTTAGCTGTGCCCCAATTGACGCTGTTTTTGTAGGGTCCGTTGGGTGGACCTGGAATTTTACTATTTCGTCTGCTGGTTTAAAAGAGGTGGACTTGGGTCGTTTGTCGAGTATCACGTCGTCCCTGTCCACTTTGGAGCGCAACGTAGTTAACTCCTCGTCCGCGAGGGCTTCGGATAATGCCTCCAGGGCTAGTGCGGCGGTTTTATTTTCTGCGCGGAGTGCTATGTCCGGATCACTGGCTAGAGTGATGATTCCATTGGGCCCGAGCATCTTGAGCTTCATATACCCGTAATGGGGTATAGCTTGGAAGCTTGTGAATGCATCCCGCCCTAAAAGGGCGTGGTATCCACTACTAAACGGGGCCACTTGGAACGTGATTTCTTCGGACCTGTAATTCTCCGGTGTGCCGAATACCACATCTAGTGTAATTTTTCCCGCGCATCGCGCCTCCCGACTAGAGATGATTCCTTTGAAGGTCGTGCTGCTTTGCTCAATGCGACTCTTATCTATTTCCATTTTGTTAAGAGTTTCCTCATAGATGAGGTTTAATCCGCTGTCGCCGTCCATGAGCACTTTAGTAAGCCGGAAGCCGTCCACAATTGGACTAAGGAACAAAGCGGCTGGTGCTCGGACTGTTCGGAATTGAGGTTAGTCACTGGCATTGAAGGTTATGGCTGTATCGTTCCATGGATTTATTGTTGCGACGTGGCAGACTTCGGCGAGGTTGCGGAGTACTCGCTTGCGCCTATTGTTTGAGGTGAAAGTATCGAAGACTGTCAGTACTGTATTGTTATGGTGCTCTGCTGTATTGTTGATGAGAAGGTCCTCGCCGCTCTTGGCCACCTGTCGGAGTATCCAACATGCTCTAAGGTTGTGTGTTGGTATGATGTCCGGTGTGCCGTGAATTTTGCATGGCCTGTTGAGCCATCCCTCCAGTACGGTTCCACGCCCTGTAGAGGTCTTTGGCTTCTTTGTAATTGGATTGGGTGACTTGCGAGAGTGCCGGAGGATCCCAGAATTTTGTTTGGGTTTTCCAGGCGCTTCCCATCGCATAGTACTTCTGTACTATGGCCGCCAAGTCGGTGAACTGTGCTATGTCACGGCGACTTATGGCGTTGAGAATTCCATTGTCCGTGCAATTTTTGCAAAAGAATTAGATTGCGTCTTCCTCGTGACAGTCCTTAATCTTGCTCATTGCAAGGAAGAATCTGGCCCAGAAGTGATGTACTGTCTCTTGGGGCTCTTGTCTAATATGGGAAAGATCACTTGAGTCTGGGTGGGTGGGTAGACTTAAGTCCACATCCTGATCCGATCTAAGACCCAGGGGCAAAGGAGCTCCCGAGCTTGGCAGCTCGGGCTCCAGGATGTTGCCCAATATTTGTGGCCCGTTGCCTGATTCTAAGTTTGGAGCCTGGGCCATGTCCTCCCGTAGACAGGTATCCAGCTCGGAGAGCTTGGGAATCATGACATAGTTCGTCCTCAAAATAGAGGAAGAATCGATGTTTTGTTCCTCCACCACCGCTATCTGATGGGTGACCAGCGGAGAGTTAATCTCCCTTTGGTCGGGTTTAAGCCTAATCCCATCATAGTCCATAGCGACTCCCAGGGTGGCGATGCGATCCAAGAGCTCGTTCAGGGAGGAGAGCTCCATTGGATCCATCTTCTCGATGAATTCCGAGCTGACGTGGAGGCTGTTCTTGATGACCTGAGAAGTCATCGTCGGCGTGGCAGTCGAACGGGCGGCCATGACGAAACCGCCCAGCCGGAGAATCTGGCCTATAGTCAGGGTTCCTCCAGAGGTGATGTTGTCCTTGACAACAAGGCGAGCCATCAAGCCCTATCGCGATGGCACAGTGGAACTCTCAATGAAAGCACCAATGTCGGTGTCAAACCCGGCAGATCTCGGGTAGGGGGTCCCAAACTATGCGTCTAGGGCTAATGGTAACAGGAGGCAGGGACACGATGTTTACCCAGGTTCGGGCCCTCTCGATGGAGGTAATACCCTACTTCCTGCTTGATTGATCTTGATGATATCAGTATTACAAGAGTTGATCTACCACGAGATCGTAGAGGCTAAACCCTAGAGCTAGCCTATGATTATGATTGTTGTTGTCCTACGGACTAAACCCTCCGGTTTATATAGACACCGGAGGGGGCTAGGGTTACACAGAGTCGGTTACAGAGAAGGGGATCTACATAACTGAATTGCCAAGCTTGCCTTCCATGCAAAGGAGAGTCCCCTCTGGACACGGGACAAAGTCTTCAATATTGTATCTTCATAGTCCAACAGTCCGGCTGTCCGAGGACCCCTTAATCCAGGACTCCCTCGGCCATATCATGTCACATATTTTGATTGCATGTGATGTTTATCTTTTATGCATCTTATTTTTCTTAGTACGACGGTAGCATTATAACACGATCCCACACTAAAATTTCAAGGTATAAGTGTTCACCCCGAGTATGCACCGTTGTGAAAGTTCCTCGTGCTGACACACCACGTGATGATCGGGTGTGATAAGCTCTACATTCAAATACAACGGGTGCAATCCAGATTTGCACACGCAGAATACTCGGGTTAAACTTGACGAGCCTAGCATATATAGATATGGCCTCGGAACACTGGAGACCGAAAGGTCGAACGTGAATCATATAGTAGATATGATGAACATAGTGATGTTCACCATTGAAGACTACTCCATCTCACATGATGATCGGACATGGTTTACTTGATTTGGATCACGTATCATTTAGATTCCTTGAGGGATGTCTATCTAAGTGGGAGTTCTTAAGTAATATGATTAATTGAACTTTAATTTATCATGAACTTATCCTGATAGTATTTTGCAAATTATGTTGTAAATCAATAGCTCGCGTTGTAGCTTCCCTATGTTTTTTATATGTTCCTAGAGTAAACTAAGTTGAAAGATGATAGTAGCAGTGATGCGGACTGGGTCCGTGATCTGAGGTTTATCCTCATTGCTGCACAGAAGAACTATGTCCTTGATGCACCGCTAGGTGACAGACCTAGTGCAGGAGCAGATGCAGATGTTATGAATGCTTGGCTAGCTCAATATGATGAGTAATTGATAGTTTAGTGCACCATGATTTACAGCTTAGAACCGGGACTTCAAAAATGTTTTAAACGCCACGGAGCATATGAGATGTTCCAAGAGATGAAATTGGTATTTCAGACTCATGCCCGTGTCGAGAGGTATGAGACCTCTGACAAGTACTTCTCCTAAAAGATGGAGCAGAATTGCTCAGCTAGTGAGCATGTGCTCAGAATGTCTGGGTACTACAATCTCTTGAATCAAGTGGGAGTTAATCTTCTAGATAAGATAGTGATTGACAGAGTTCTCTAGTCACCATCACCAAGTTACTGGAACTTCGTGATGAACTATAGTATTTAAGGGATGAAGAAAATGATTCCTGAGCTCTTCGTGATGCCGAAATCGATGAAGGTAGAAATCAAGAAAGAGCATCAAGTGTTGATGATTGACAAGACCACTAGTTTCAAGAAAAGGGCAAAGGGAAAGAAAGGGAACTCCAAGTGGAATGGCAAGCAAGTTGTCACTCCCGGGAAGAAGCCCAAAGCTGGACCCAAGCTTGAAACTGAGTGCTTCTACTACAAAGGAAATGGTCACTAGAAGCGGAACTCCCCAAAAATTTGGCGGATAAGAACGATGGCAAAGTGAACAAAGGTATATTTGATATACAGGTTACTGATGTGTACCTTACTAGTGTTCATAGTTGCCCCTGGGTATTTGATACTTGTTCGGTTGCTAAGATTAGTAACTCGAAACAGGAGTTACAGAATAAACAGAGACTAGTTGAGGGTGAAGTGACGATGTGTGTTGGAAGTGGTTCCAAGATTGATATGATCATCATCCCACACTCCTTATACTTTTGGCATTAGTGTTGAACCTAAATAAATGTTATTTGGTGCTTGCGTTGAGCATGGATATGATTAGATCATGTTTATTGCAATACGGTTATTCATTCAAGACAGAGAACTGTTATTCTGTTTACATGAATAAAACATTCTTTGGTCATACACCCAATGTTAATGGTTTATTGAATCTCGATCGTAGTGATACACATATTCATAATATTGATGCCAAAAGATGTGAAGTTGATAATGATAGTGCAACATACTTGTGGCACTGCCGTTTAGGTCATATTGCTGTAAAGCGTATGAAGAAACACCATGCTGGTGGGATTATGGAATCACTTGATTATGAATCATTTGATACTTGTGAACTGTGCCTTATGGGCAAGATGACTAAAACACCGTTCTCCGGAACAATGGAACAAGCTAATGACTTATTGGAAATAATACATACCGATGTATGTGGTTCGATGAGTGTTGAGGCTCGTGGAGGGTATCGTTGTTTTCTGACCTTCACAGGTGATTTAAGCATATGTGGGTATATCTACTTAATGAAACACAAGCCTGAAATATTTGAAAAGTTCAAAGAATTTCAGAGTGAAGTGGAGAATCATCATAACAATAAAATAAAGTTTCTACGATCTGATCATGGAGGAGAATATTTGAGTTACGATTTTGGCCTTCGTTTAAAACAGTGTGGAATAGTTTCACAGCTCAGGCCACCTAGAACACCACAGCGTAATGGTGTGTCCGAACATCGTAACCACACTTTATTGTATATGGTGCGATCTATGATGTCTCTTATCGATTTACCACTATAGTTTTGGGGTTATGCATTAGAGATAGCTGCATTCACTTTAAATAGGGCACCGTCAAAATCCGTTGAGACGACACCGTATGGCCTATGGTTTGGCAACAAACCTAAGCTGTTGTTTCAGAAAGTTTGGGGATGCGATGCTTATGTGAAAAGGCTTCAGCCTGATAAGCTCAAACCCAAATCGGAGAAATGTGTCTTCATAGGTTACCCTAAAGAAACAATTGGGTACACCTTCTACCACAAGTCCGAAGGCAAGATTGTTGTTGCGAAGATCAGAACCTTTCTAGAGAAGGAGTTTCTCTCGAAAGAAGTGAGTGGGAGGAAAGTAGAACATGATGAGGTAATTGTACCTGCTCTCAATTTGGAAGGTATGTCATCCGAGAAATCTATTCCCGTGATGCCTACACCCAATGCAGAGGAAGCTAATGATAGAGATCATGTAACTTTAGTTCAAGTTACTGCAGAACCTAGTAGGTCTGACAGAGCATGATCCGCACGAGAGTGGTACGGTAATCCTGTTCTGGAAGTCATGCTACTTGATCATGACGAACCTATGAACTATGAAGAAGCCATGATGAGCCCAGATTCCGCGAAATGGCTTGAGGCCATGAAATCTGAGATGGGATCAATGTATGAGAACAAAGTGTAGACTTTGGTGGACTTACCCGATGATCGGCAAGCCATAGAAAATAAATGGATCTTCAAGAAGAAGACTGACGCTGACGGTACTGTTACTGTCTACAAAGCTCGACTTGTTGTGAAAGGTTTTCGACAAGTTCAAGGAGTTGACTACGATGAGACCTTCTAGCCCGTAGCGATGCTTAAGTCTGTTCGAATCATGTTAGAAATTGCCGCATTTTATGATTATGAAATTTCGCAAATAAATGTCAAAACTGCATTCATTAATGGATTTCTTAAAGAAGAGTTGTATATGATGCAACCAGAAGGTTTTGTCGATCCAAAAGGTGCTAACGAAGTGTGCAAGCTCCAGCGATCCATTTATGGACTGGTGCAAGCCTCTCGGAGTTCGAATATAGGCTTTGATAATGTGATCAAAGCATATGGTTTTATACAGACTTTTGGAGAAGCCTGTATTTCCAAGAAAGTGAGTGGGAGCTCTGTAGCATTTCTAATATTATATGTGGATGACATATTGTTGATTGGAAATAATACAGAATTTCTGGACCGCATAAAAGGATACTTGAATAAGAATTTTTCAATGGAAGACCTTGGGGAAGCTGCTTATATATTGGGCATCAAGATCTATAGAGATAGATCAAGACGCTTAATTGGACTTTCAAAAAGCACATACCTTGATAAAGTTTTGAAGAAGTTCAAAATGGATCAGTCAAAGAAAGGGTTCTTGTCTGTGTTACAAGGTCTGAAGTTGAGTCAGACTCAATGCCCGACCACTGCAGAAGATAGAGAGAAAATGAAAGTCATTCCCTATGCCTCGGCCATAGGTTCTATAAAGTATGTTATGTTGTGTAGCAGACCTATTGTGTACCTTTCCATGAGTTTGGCAAGGGGGTACGATAGTGATCCAGGAGTGGACCACTGGACAGTGGCCAAAGTTATCCTTAGATACCTAAGAGGACTAAGGAAATATTTCTAGGTCATGGAGGTGATAAAGAGTTCATCATAAAGAGTTACGTCGATGCAAGATTTTACACTGTTCGGATGACTCTGAGTCTCAATCTAGATGCATATTGAAAGTGGGAGCAATTAGCTAGAGTAGCTCCATGCAGAGCATTGTAGACATAGAAAATTTGCAAAATACATACGGCTCTGAATATTGCAGACCCGTTGACTAAACTTATCTCACAAGCAAAACATGATCACACCTTAGTACTCTTTGGGTGTTAATCACATAGTGATGCGAACTAGATTATTGACTCTACTAAACCCTTTGGTTGTTGGTCACATGACGATGTGAACTATGGGTGTTAATCACATACAAATGTGAACTATTGGTGTTAAATCACATGGCAATGTGAACTAGATTATTGACTCTAGTGCAAGTGGGAGACTGAAGGAAATATGCCCTAGAGGCAATAATAAAGTTGTTATTTTATATTTCGTTATATCATGATAATTTTTTGTTATACATGCTAGAATTATATTAACCGGAAACTTGATACATGTGTGAATACATAGACAAAACACCGTGTCCTAGTATGCCTCTACTTGACTAGCTCGTTGATCAAAGATGGTTAAGTTTCCTAGCCATGGACATGTCTTGTCACTTGATGAACGGGATCACATCATTAGGAGAATGATGTGATGGACAAGACCAATCCGTTAGCTTAGCATAATGATCGTTCAGTTTTATTGCTACTTTATGCAACTCCTGGACATCGGAGGAATGCCTTGTCTGCTATCAAACATCACAACATAACTAGGTGATTATAAATATGCTCTACAGGTATCTCCAAAGGTGTTTGTTGGGTTGGCATAGATCGAGAATAGGATTTGTCACTCCGAGTATGGGAGAGGTATCTCTGGGCCCTCTCGGTAATACACATCATATGAAGCCTTGCAAGAAATGTGCCTAATGAGTTAGTTATGGGATGATGCGCTACGGAACGAGTAAAGAGACTTGCCGGTAACGAGATTGAACTAGGTATAGAGATACCGATGATCGAATCTCGGGCAAGTAACATACCGATGACAAAGGGAATAGCTATGTTCACATTGGGCCACAAGGGGCTGGTGCGCCCCCCACAAGGGAGGAGGCCGAATTGGACTAGGGAAAGGAGGCACCACCCCCCCCCCTTCCTTCTCCTACTCCCTCTCCTTCCCCCTTTCCACCTCCGTAAGAAGGAAAAAACAGGGGGGGTTGAATACTACTAGGAGTGGAGTCCTGGTAGGACCCCCCCTCCCTTCGCGCGCCCCTTGTGGCCGGACTCCTCCCCTCCTCCTTTATATACGGGGGCATGGGGCACCACAAAGCACAACAATTGTCTTAGCCGTGTGCGGTGCCCCACTCCACCATTTACTCCTCCGATAGTATCATTGTAGTGCTTAGGCGAAGCCCTGTGCGGATCACATCACCAACACCGTCATCACGTCATCGTGCTGACGGAACTCATCGAATCCATTGACACTCTGCTGGATCAAGAGTTCGAGGGACGTCATCGAGCTGAACGTGTGCATAACTCGGAGGTGTCGTACATTCAGTACTTGATTGGTTGATTCGAGAAGATGTTCGACTACATCAACCGCGTTAAGTTAATGCTTCCGCTTTCGGTCTAGAGGGCACGTAGACTCACTCTCCCCCTCTCGTTGCTATGCATCTCCTAGATAGATCTTGCGTGAGCATAGGAAATTTTGAAATTGCATGCTATGTTTCCCAACAAAGAGGTTATTTGATATTGGCTCATTAGATGAATGGAGAACCCAAGCTTATAAAAATGCCAAATTATTCAAAGATAATGTTAAAAGATGGCATGACAAAAGAATCCAAAAGCGGGAACTCAAAGTTGGAGAATACATTGTTTTGTACAACTATCATTTCAGATTCTTTGCAGGAAAACTTCTCACTAAATGGGAAGGACCATATGTTATCGAGGAGGTTTATAGCTCCGGAGCCATCAAGATCAATAATGCCAAAGGTACAAATCCGAAGGTGTTCAATGGGCAAACAATTAATATAGGTATGCCTATTAATGTTGGGGATTTTTACTTATGTGCCCCTGGTTCATTAGTTCTACTCATTCATCCCCATGCTCTTAACTTTTGCTCACTTTTCCCCACTCCCTTGCTTGAAACCCTCAGAACTGGTCACAGCGAACGTTGTCGTCGGGTCAATGGCTTGACTATTAACTCTGACTAGTGGGGCCGCATAGGGCGGAGTCCACATTTTGACCGTTACGTGGTAACTAGTGGGGCCGCGAAACTGACACTCACTAAAACCTGAATCAGATCCAGTCGCTTCTGCGCCGCCCCCTCCGCCACCGTCGTGTCGCCTCCGCCGCCGTCGTGCCGCCTCTACCGCACTCTTGCCGCCTCCGCCGCATCTACCCTATCTCCCCATCTAGGATTAGGAAGCGATGAAGAGGGGGCACCCCGTCCGGCCCATCGACGTGGAGATGATTGGGTCGAATTAGAGGCTGATAATTCATGGATTCCACCTAGGGAAGTATCATTTTCCTCTCAAATTGATTAGGAGATCCGTAAATTAGGTTGTATTTGACCATCGTTGGCGTGAATCAGCGCAATTTATCCGAAAATTTTAGGCCTAACTGCGCCCTTTATCTTATTTCAATCGAATAGGGTTGATCCTGCACTTGCTTTTCGGCTGGCGGTTAGAATGGAAACTAGCGAGCTGCGTGGAACTAAACATGTGTGATTTCTGGATTTTTCTATCCTAAAGTGGTAGAAATCACCGTTTCATTCAGAGATTTCCACGAGGCACTCTGTTGTGAGTATCCGTGGAGCCCTGCCGATGCTGTTGAACTGAGATATTTCGACAGTACCGAGCAGAGATTTCTCCCATTAACTTGTGATGAGAATCTGGGATTGCTATTTAGTTTGAATGCTGACAGCCGTTTCGGTAAAATCCATATCGGTGTGCTTCAGGCACGCAAACAACGTATCACGAAGGGTGTTCAGACATCATCTGTCTCCGCAAATAGCGAGCGTCCTCGCACTCCTTGTAGGTCAAGACCAAGTAAACCTAGTGGTTCTGAAAGCCACAACATGTCGGCTGCCGCTAATTCTGCTACTTCTCCTCTCCCTTCTGCACCTGATGTAGAAGTAGATGCAGAGCCTGACGAGGAAGTGCCTCGACATGATGATGAGGATGAGATTCTATTCCCTGAATTGGTAGATAGAGTCAGTCAACAGGCAGTGGAAGATGAATATGCAGAGGAGCCTAGCAGTCGTGCTAGATTTGATGACACTGATGATGAAGAGAGGGAGGAGAACATCGACTCCTTAGTTTTACAAGAATATGATGGTGAGGACATACCAACAATTGAGTGGAATAGGGAGAATCATGACCTTACTCCAGGAACCGTATTTGAATCGATGGTGGACTGTCGTAATGCAGTGACTACATATTGCATTCTCACTGAAAACTCTTATGAGGTTGATAGGAGTGAGCCAGGAAGATTCACTGTTCATTGTCCTTATGATAGGTGTAGGTGGAGGTTGCATGCATCCACTATGCGAAAGAGCAAATTGATTCAGGTATTACAACTGAATATCGTTATCAGATTATTTATCCATTCTAAATTCAGATCATGTGTACTGTTTCTTAATTGTATTTGACATCATTTTTCATTTTGTTTCAGATAAAAAGCAACCCACATGGGCACACTTGCCCACTTGGAGGGGGAGGGGGAAAGGACAAATCTAAGCTTGCAAAGACTAGGTGGGTGGCAGATGCAATCTTGGATTGGGTGAGGGAAACACCAACAATTGGTCCAACAGCACTCCATGGGAAGCTATTTGCGAAGTACAAGATTAATGTACAATACATGAAGATTTTCTATGCTAAGAAAAGGGCTCTTGATAGGATTAATGGTCCATGGAATGAGAGTTTTCAGTTGCTTTACACCTTCAAAGCTGAAGTGGAGACGGCTAGTCCAAGGGGTGTTGTAGAGATTGAAAAGCATATAGTTAAGTACAAATTAAAAGGGAAGACAATGGAGAAGGAGTGCTTCAGGAGGGATTTTGTTTGTTTCAAGGCTTGCTGGCAGGGGTTTCTGAATGGTTGTAGGCCTGATGTCTACTACACAACCTTCTTATAGACGTTGTTGGGCCTCAAGTGCAGAGGTTTGTAGGACAGTAGCAAATTTCCCTCAAGTGGATGACCTAAGGTTTATCAATTCGTAGGAGGCGTAGGATGAAGATGGTCTCTCTCAAGCAACCCTGCAACCAAATAACAAAGAGTCTCTTGTGTCCCCAACACACCCAATACAATGGTAAATTGTATAGGTGCACTAGTTCGGCGAAGAGATGGTGATACAAGTGCAACATGGATAGTAGATATAGGTTTTTGTAATCTAAAAATATAAAAACAGCAAGGTAACTAATGATAAAAGTGAGCATAAACGGTATTGCAATGGTAGGAAACAAGGCCTAGGGTTCATACTTTCACTAGTGCAAGTTCTCTCAACAATAATAAAATAGATAGATCATATAACAATCCCTCAACATGCAACAAAGAGTCACTCCAAAGTCACGAATAGCGGAGAACAAACGAAGAGATTATGATAGGGTACGAAACCACCTCAAAGTTATCCTTTCTGTTCTATCTATTCAAGAGTCCATAGTAAAATAACATGAAGCTATTCTTTCCGTTCAATTTATCATAGAGTTCATACTAGAATAACACCTTAAGACACAAATCAACCAAAACCCTAATGTCACCTAGATACTCCATTGTCACCTCAAGTATCCGTGGGCATAATTATACGATATGCATCACACACTATCAGTTTCATCTATTCAACCAACACAAAGTAATTCAAAGAGTGCCCCAAAGTTTCTAATGGAGAGTCAAGACAAAAACGTGTGCCAACCCCTATGCATAGGTTCATAGGCGGAACCCGCAAGTTGATCACCAAAACATACATCAAGTGGATCACGTGATATCCCATTGTCACCACAGATAAGCACGGCAAGACATACATCAAGTGTTCTCAAATCCTTAAAGACTCAATCCTACAAGATAACTGTAAGTGCATCTAGTGCCCCTTAGTGATTTTGGTGTATTGAAGACTTATAGGTTGAGGGACTAATGCGTTTGTAAGTGTACACAGGTCTATAAGTCTATGAGCAGTTTGATATTTACAGAGAAAGTCGACCCCTAAAAATGAAGTTCTTCAACTGAAGACTTTGATATTCTGAAGAATTTCTAAAGACTTTGAAAGTGAAGAAATTGGTGTGACCTTGAAGACTTGGTATTCATTTGTGGAACATGAAGTGTGAAGACTATTGTTTTCGTAGTTTCATTTTCTCTTTCTTGAGTCATAGGAAACACCGTACTGTTAAAGGGGGTCGAGGAAATACTAAGGAAAAATTTCCATGTGATGCTCAACTCAAAATCCTACACCTACCAATCCCTTCGAGTGAAGCCTTTGGAAATCTCATACAGTTCAGTCACTTTCTTCAGTGACAGAGACGAAGTTCTTCTGGTCACTGATGAATTTGTTCTGACTGAGGAGTTAGGAATTCATCAGTACGAATTACCTACACAGTGAGGAACATGATAGCCTTGAGGAATTTGAGAGTCAAATTTCCGACCGTTGCTGTGCTGCGCACCAGCTGTCCCAAAATATCTTATCCACCTAATGGTCATATCATTGAGGGGCATTTATGTCTTATCATGTCGGGCTGCTCCCTAGGCTATAAATAGCCGCCCCCTACAACCACTAGCTAGTTGGCTGCTCCAAGAGAATTTGACACTTGTCATTTGAGAGCAACCCATCCTCCGAGAACTTTGAGCGAAAATCATCAAGTGAGGAAAACTCAAAACCAAACCCCTACAAACCCAAAGTGATTGAGCATCACTGAAGAAATTGATCCTGCGTGGATCCGACGCTTGTTACCTTTGAAGACTGTGCTTCCTCCAGACGGTTAGGCGTCAAGGTCTAGAGCATCCAAGAGGAATTGTGGATCGCCGAGTGACCAAGTCTGTGAAGGTTTGGAAGTCGCCTGAAGACTTACCATGAGTGATTGGACGAGGTCTGCGTGACCTTAGTTCAAGGAGAATACGGTGAGGACTGGGTGTCCTGAGCTGCGTGCTCAGCGACTGGGTGTCCGGGATTGTGTGTCCTCGAGTTTAAATACTCAGCCGCTCCAACCAGACGTACAACTGAGACAGAAGTTGGAACTGGTCTACCAAATCATTGTCTTCACCAACCTACTGGTTCTATTTCCTCAACCCTTTCATTTCCTCATTACTGTGTTGAGTGTTTGTTCATATCTATGTTTGAAGACTTTGACTGAAGACTCTCTCAATTTCCTCAATTCAATTTCTTCAGTCTGTTTGTCTTCATCTTGTGTTATCCTGTGATTACGCTTTCTGTACTATGTGCTAGTCTTCATTTCATCATGATGACCATGCTTGTATTCTGTTATGCCTACTTCTGAGTACCTATTCCGTTGCTAATAGTTCTTCGCTAAGGAATTTCCTCACCGGCAAATTCCTCAGTGAAGAATTCATAAAAATCGCCTATTCACCCCCCTCTAGTCGACATAACGCACTTTCAATTGGTATCAGAGCAAGGTACTCCCTTGTTCTGTGTGATTTTGGTTAACCGCCTGGAGTTTTAGTTATGTCGACCGCAGGTATGATCAAGGTCTCGGCTGGGTGTCCTACCTTTGATGGGACGGACTACCCCTACTGGAAAAACAAGATGCGAATGCATCTCGAGGCTATTGACAACGATCTCTGGTATGTTGTGGAAAATGGTGTTCCCTCTGTCTCACCCTCACTGAACGCTACCGATGTGAAGAGATTCAAGCAACTCGATTCTCAAGCGAAGAATATCATATGTGGCCATCTGAGTAAAGGACAGTATGGAAGATTGAGTGCTTTGGAAACTGCTAAGCTTATCTGGGATAGGCTGTCCAAAGTGAATGAAGGAGTCTCAACTCAGCGTGACTCTCGAATTGATGTTCTTCAGAATCTCTTCAACCGCTTCAAAAGACTCGACAATGAAAATGTCCAACAAACCTTTGATCGCCTCACTGACATCTCAAATGAGCTTCAAGCCCTCGGTGCCACTGACATCACTGACCATGAGGTGGTGAAGAAACTATTGAGATCACTTGATTCCTCATTTGATACTCTTGGTCTGATGATACAAGAACGGGCTGACTACAAGTCTCTTGATCCTGCCGATATCCTCGAAAGGCTAAATACTCACGAGTTCCAGCTTGCTGAAAAGAGAGATCTCTATGGTTCGAGCTATGGAAAACCACGTGCCCTAAAGGCCAAGGTTGTGTATGAGTCTGAATGTGATGACTCTGGTAGTAGCCTTGGTGATCCTGAAGAATTGAGCCAGGAGCTAGCACTGCTCATGAAGAAATTCCAGAAGTTCTCAAGACGTAGTCGCTTTGGAAAATCCTCAAGAAGCAGTGATTCCTCATCAAGTGACTATAAGAGAAGGCTGTGCCACAAATGCAAGAAACCTGGTCATTATATTCAAGATTGTCCTCAGTGGGAAAAGGAATTGAAGAAGAAGAAATACAAGGATTACAATTCTGATGATGCGAAGAAGAAGAAGAAATCGTCAAAATCTTCGTCATCAAAATCCTCGAAGTCTTCATCTCACAAGAAGAGCAGCTCCAAGAAGGCTCGGGCATTCATTGGCAAGGAAATGGACTCTGAAGCTGAATCTGAGGAAAATGAGGAAGAGTCTGAATCTGGTGTGGCGAGTCTGGCCTTCGCTACTGCTTTCGTTAGCAAGTCCATCTTCAACACTGAAGAAACTGACCCCACCGACAAGCCTAATGAAGATAATGATGACTACGCTCCCACCTATTGCTTCATGGCAAAAGGTGCAAAGGTACTCAAATACACCTCCTCTGAATCTAGTGAAAATGAATCTGATGAGAATCTCAAGCCCAGCTACTCTAAACTTGCAAAGATTGTTGTAAAACAACAAAGGGCTTTTGAAAAGGTTCAAAACATGCTAGACAAAAGTGATGATATGTTGGGTGAAGAAATGGATCACACTAAAGCCCTGACTGAAAATCTTCAGAGACTTCAGTCTAGGTTTGATAACCTTCAAAGTCATCATAACACTCTCTTATCTGATCATGAGAAACTTTCTTATGAATTTCTTCAAAGAAAGCAAGATCTTGAGAAGCTAAGAGTGAGTTATGAAGATCTTCAGAAGGAGCGCGATTCATTACTTGCTCAACAAATCAGCACTTCTCAGGAAGAATTTGTTCCTCCATGCTTAAAGTGCATTGAACGTGAATCTGCTAATTCTTCACCTGAATGTTCAAATGCTTCAACTGTTACAAATTCTTCACCTGCCTCAGCTATCACTAATTCCTCATCTGAGGACATTGCCAGTATCACTAACGATGCAGGGCTGAAGGAACTATACACGACAGGCATGTACAAAAGCCTCAAAGGGCATCAGATTCTTTGTGATGTGCTCAAAAAGCAGATCCTCAACAGAAACCCTAGGAAAGAGGGTATTGCCTTTGAGAGGAAACTTAATGCTGATGGAACATATTGGAAGCCTGAGCAGTACCCCAAAACCTCATGGGTTGCTGCAAAGGGACCTCCAGTTGATCCATCCAAGTTATCTGGCTTTACATGTGAATCTCCTCATTCTTCTGATGAGTCATTTGACTCCAACTATAAACTGTTCAAAAATCAGAATGGTGAAGTATTTGCTAGATATGTTCGGACTAACTGCAGGAACGGTTCCCCTATGAAGAAAATCTGGGTTCCCAAAAGTTATGTTGAAGGTCTTCAGGTGAATGTCCTCATGACACCACCTGTGAAGAATAGGAACCCCAGAACAAACTCTTCATATGGACCTAATTCTTCATATGGATCCAAGTCCTCATATGGACCAAATTCCTCACGTGGATCAAAATCCTCAAATGGATCAAAGTCCTCATATGATTATCATCGTGCTAACAACTCTGTTTCGCAGGGTAGAGCTAAGGGCTACGAATATGCACATTATTCTTCAAATCATTATGTTCATAAGTCCTCGAAGAATTTCTCTGCTTATTCATATGCTTACCCTAACCCCTCTTATGTGAAACGAAATGGTTTGGCTTCTATGCCACCATTCTCGTATGGTGCTCGCAGAGTGATGAACTCTTTGCCACCCCTTCAGATGTGGGTGGTGAAGAAAAAGAACTAATCTCTTATGCAGGGTCAGGTCTCCAGACGTGCCTTAACGTCTGAAGAATTTGCTGGGGACCTGACAAAATTGCCTGAAAGGACGCAGGCTAACCATGATGAAATGAACTTTCATTTCACACGTCCTCATACTGCTATATCTGTTTACCGCTTGATGAAATTCATCTGATGAACTTGATATCATATTCTTCACTGATGAAGCATATGAGATTGTAAGTTACACTAATTCATCTGCAGGATGATAAACCCAAAACCACTGAATGGGTCATCGATAGTGGATGTACAAATCACATGACTGGTGACAAGAATCTTTTGATGGATGCTCCCTTATCACCGTCACATCTGAAGCATATCATCTTTGCTGACAAAGGCAAAAGTCAGGTATTGGGTCTTGGTAAGGTTGCGATCTCTAAGGATAAACACATGGACAAAGTCATGCTTGTTCAGTCCTTAGGATACAACCTCATGTCAGTCTCAATGCTTTGTGATCTTGATATGGTTGTTGTCTTTGGCAAGTATCGCTGTGTTGTGATTATGGAAGCTGACAATTCCAAAGTCTTCGAAGGCTTTAGGAGAGGAGATTAGTATATTGTTGATTTATCTACAGGACCACAACCAGCCGTGTGTCTACTTGCAAAAGCTTCAGAAGGCTGGCTATGGCATTGACGACTTGGTCACGCAGGCATGAGGAATTTGCACACGCTTGCGAAGAAGAAGCATGTCATTGGCATTGAGAATGTCAAATTCCTCAAGGATCACTTATGCGGAGCATGTGAAGCTGGAAAAATGACCAAGGCCAAGCATCCAGCAAAGACTATCATGACCACTACTCGTCCATTCGAATTGCTTCACATGGACCTCTTCGGACCTAATCATTACTCAGCAGTCTCTAATGTTGCATCTCTATATGGTTTTGTCATTGTTGATGATTACTCTCAATATACATGGGTACACATTGTTACTTACAAACATGAAGTGCAGGAAGTCTTCAAACGATTTTCCTTGAGGGCTTCAACCAACTTTGGTGTGAACATCAAGCACATCAGAAGTGACAATGGAACTGAGTTCAAGAATTCCGGTCTTGATGACTATCTTGATGAACTTGGTATTACTCATGAGTTATCTGCTCCTTATACTCCTCAGCAAAATGGCGTCGTGGAGCGCAAGAACAGAACTCTTGTTGAGATGGCTCGCACTATGCTTGATGAATACAAAACGCCTCATCGTTTTTGGATTGATGCAATTGATACTGCGTGCCACATCATCAACAAAGTATATCTTCACAAATTCTTCAAGAAGACGGCCTATGAACTCCTCACTGACAAGAAACCCAATGTGAGTTATTTCAAAGTCTTTGGTGCTAAATGTTGGATTAGAGATCCTCACCACAATTCTAAATTTGCATCGAAAGCACATGAAGGTTTTATGCTTGGTTACGGAAAGGACTCGCACACCTACAGAGTCTTCAACATCGCTCTTCACAAGATTGTTGAAACTGTAGATGTGCGGTTCGATGAAACTAATGGCTCGCAAAGAGAGCACCTACCTTCTGTGTTAGATGAACCAGCACCTGAGGATTCTATCAAGTTCAAGGCAACTGAGGATGTCATTCCTACTGAAGAATTTGCTGAAGAATTCATTCCAGTACGCGAAGAACGTCGAGCTGACGCACCTGAAAATAATGCTGAAGACAATGGTGCTGAGGAAAATGATCAAATACCTCGACGACAACCAACTCATCCTCGCGTTGCAAAAGAAGTACAAGTTGACAAGATCATCGATGACATTGAAGCGCCAGGTCCTCTCACACGCTCAAAAGCTTCACATTTATCTAACTTTTGTGGGCACTATGCTTTTGTCTCTATCACAGATCCCACTAAGGTAGATGAAGCATTTTTGGAGCCGGAGTGGATTCAGGCTATGCAAGAAGAATTACATCAGTTCAAGCTCAACAATGTCTGGGAACTGGTCAAACGTCCAGATCCTCGCAAGCATAATATCATTGGCACAAAGTGGATCTACCGCAACAAGCAAGATGAAAATGGCCTTGTGGTCAGGAATAAGGCACGTCTGGTAGCTCAAGGCTACACACAGGTTGAAGGAATTGATTTCAATGAAACTTTTGCACCTGTTGCTAGACTTGAGGCTATTCGCATATTACATGCTTATGCTAATCATCATGATATCATCTTATATCAAATGGATGTGAAAAGTGCATTCCTCAATGGTAAGCTTGAGGAAGAAGTATATGTTGCTCAACCCCCAGGTTTTGAAGATCCAAAGAATCCTGACAAAGTCTTCAGACTTAATAAGGCCCTCTATGGCCTCAAGCAAGCCCCTCAGGCATGGTATGATACATTGAAGGAATTCTTCGTGAAGAATGGCTTCACACCCGGTTCACTCGACCCTACTCTCTTTACTAAATCTTATGATGGTGAACTGTTTGTGTGCCAAATATATGTTGATGATATTATCTTTGGCTGTACTGACCAACGTTATAGTGATGAATTTGCCTATATGATGAGTGAAGAATATCAAATGTCTATGATGGGACAGTTGAAATTCTTCTTAGGTCTTCAAATTCGTCAACAGCGCAATGGCATATTCATATCTCAGGAGAAATACCTCAAAGATGTACTGAGGAAATTCGGCATGCAAGATTGCAAAGGCGTCAAAATTCCTATGCCCACAAAAGGCCATCTATGCACTGATGAAAATGGTATTGACTTCGATCACAAGGTATACCGCTCCTTGATTGGTTCTTTATTGTACTTATGCGCATCTAGGCCAGATATAATGCTTAGTGTTTGCATGTGTGCCCGATTTCAAGCTGCACCGAAGGAATCACACCATAAGGCTGTGAATCATATTCTTCGATATCTAGCTCACACACCAACACTAGGATTATGGTACCCCAAGGGCTCTCCTTTTGATCTCATTGGATATTCTGAATCTGACTATGCTGGTGATCGTGTGGACCGCAAGTCAACTTCTGGCACTTGTCATTTCCTCGGACGATCTTTGGTCTGTTGGTCCTCGAAGAAACAGAACTGCGTATCACTGTCTACTGCTGAAGCTGAATACATTGCTGCTGGCTCTTGCTATGCTCAACTGCTTTGGATGAAGCAAACACTCAAGGACTATGGCGTCAACGTGAATAATGTGCCTCTCCTCTGCGACAATGAGAGTGCCATCAAGATTGCTCACAACCCAGTTCAGCACTCAAAGACAAAGCACATTCAGATTCGTCATCATTTTCTTCGTGATCATGTGTTGAAGGGCAACATCTCCATCGAGCACGTGAAGACTGAAGAACAGCTAGCTGATATCTTCACTAAGCCCTTGGATGAGAAGAGATTTAGCAAGTTGCGGTGTGAGCTAAATATCTTAGAATCTTCGAATGTTCTTTGAAAAGGACACACATCCTAAAACTTATGCAAAATTGATGACTTAGATGTGCAACACATGAAGAAACGTTTTTCTTCAATCAATGAAGAATAACACTCTAAGTGTGAAGAAATTAATGAAGAATTTGATTCTCAGAACCCTACGACAATTGTATGCGGTGTCTGAAATCATCATTCTTATACGGTGGGTCACGCCACCACAAAAAGTTGAAAATCTTCAATTTGAGTTTTTTTTTGTTTTGAAATTCTTCAGTTTTTCAAATTCTTCAACTTTGCAAAATCTTCACTGTTCCCTTTGTTTTTCTTCATTGGCTATATATATATATATATATATATATATATATATATATATATATATATATATATATATATATAT
>NC_057798.1:471334397-471352948 GCF_018294505.1 Triticum aestivum | reverse complement strand
GGCTGGATGAATAGGACGACCCCGTGGAGGGCTAGATGAACAGTAGACGGTGGAGGGGGTGGATGAATAGTAGCCCGTGGAGGGGTGGTTGAATAGGAGCCCGTGGAGAGGGGTGGTTGAACAGTAGCCGGTGGAGTAGCGCGCGGTGGAGGCTGGATGAACAGGAGCCCGTGGATGAACTGTCGCAAGTGGAGGCTGGAGGAGGTCAACGGTGGATGAACAGTAGTCCGTGGAGGCTGGAGGAGGTCGACGGTGGAGATGAACAGTATCCCGTGGAGTCCCGTTTTGCGGTACGCCGCACCCCTCCCGATGAACAGGACCCCCGTTTCGACCGTAGCGCTACAACACAAGTCCGTTTCGTCCGTTTTGCGGTACGCCACACCCCTCCCGATCAACATGACCCCCATTTCGACCGTAGGAGGTCCGTTTCCTCTGTTTTGTGGTACGCCAGACCCCTCCCGATCAACAGGACCTCCGTTTCGACCGTAGGAGGTCCATTTCCTCCGTTTTGAGGTACAACAGACCCCTCTCGATGAACATGATCCCGTTTCGAACGTGGCTGGTCGAACACAAGGCCGTTTCCTCTGTTCTGCGGTACGCGAGGCCTCGTTTCCATCGCCTGTTCCGTCCAAGCCCTCCCGATGAACAGGACCACGAATTCCGTTCTGACCCAGCCGGTTGGCTCCCCATGAGCACGAAGACGATGATGTTTCTCCGTTCCGACCCAGCCAATGTACATGAGCCCTGGCCGTACGGATATATGCGCGAGTAGGGGTTCGAGACCCCGCCCGTATGTACACATACGTGGCCGTATTTTGTTTCTTGCACCCTGGCCAGTGTACGTACGTGTACATGCTACGTGCGCGCCTCTACTACGACACGTGCACGCCTCTACATCCACCAGTATATATGTACATACACGTTCGCGACCAGAATGACAACGCTACGTACGCTTCGACCAGGTGGGTCCCGACTGTCAGGCACTTCCTTGCATGCGAAGATATAGCTGGTGGGTCCCAATAGTGAGGGGAATTTTTTTTTGCGTATAAAGATTGGTCTTTGTTTGGATGGTTGCCATTTCTTTGGCATGCCAATGAACTCTAGCCAACTCTAGTTCATTTTTCTTGCCAATGTCGGCCAACTCATGGGTAACCAATACCTCAACCAAAATTTTGGCTACCCAATGCTTTGATGGGCAACCTTGGGCACAAACCAAACATACCGTTGGTTGTGCCACAGCACTATCGCCACGCTCGGCACACTGAAACCGACCGTGTCTATCGATGATATGAGCGTGTCGCTCACCGCGGTCGCCGTGTCCAGAGGCGGTGCTGGAGCTGCGTCCCATTGTTGGCCCCAACGACCCACATGAACGATTGTCGGTGGCGAGTAGGTCGTGGGCCATCTCCTCCATTGGACTAGTCTGCGCTACGTCGTCCCGACGGGTGTGCCCCACATGTCGGTTTCCCTGTTTTCCCGGCCATATTCGAGCGTCAGTGCTCCGGGTTGCGCATTAGGCCTTTCACTATGTAGGCCAAGCGAGACAACTTATTGTTTATTTGAGCCGTTCAAGTGTAATCATGTGGCATTTGCTTATTTCTCATTCCTCTCCAACCCTCTTCTCCATCGATCGTGTCACCCTCCAGTCGAGTCCATCCTCTCGCATGCCTCATTTGAACATTCCACCGAGTATCATTCGCATGTACCCACCCTAGTCCTCTTTCAATAGATCTCCGGACCCCGAGATGAAATCGAGAGGGAACGAGTGGGGGCACGTGATACCTAAGGCGGATTCAAAATTTTGAACCGGTGATCATAGCATCCGCAAATCATATATAAAGGGTATTCAATGTTTGTTTCGTTTTTGAACGTACAATATACTCCCTCCTATCCTTTCTACTTTACATATAAGTTTTATGTGTAGTCAAAGTATCTCTACTATGATAAAAAAGGTATCAACATTCAACAACGCCCAATCAATATTGTTAGATTCGTACGTACTCCTAGATTTGTACTCGAGATGGTTTCCAATTTTACTATTGACAAGATTAATAGTACTCCTTTCACATACGTGAGTAAGTCATCTCAGGCTGTGCACCGTGACCAAGGAGGAGGGGGAAACGAGAGACATTAATGTTTATTTGCTAATTAATAGTATTGCATGCAATGAACTAACCACTGCATGTCATGTTTGATAGTCTCAGGTCATTAAAAGGATGCACACCCTCATCTCTTATTTGTTGATATGTCAAAAACAAGAAACGAGGTAGAAGTTAATGCACCGCGCCTACTACCTCCGTCCTGGTTTATAGGCCCCCTTTGTAGTTTGTGTCAAATTTTGACTAAAGATTTAACTAACAAAATGTTAATGCATGTCAAGAAAAATTATCTCATTGGATTCGTATTTGAACATAGTTTTCAAAAATATAATGTTTGGTGACATGCGTGAACATTTTGTTAGTTTAATCTATGGTCAAAATTTGGCACAAAACACAATGGGGACCAATAAATCCGGACAGAGGTAGTAGGTGTTTTGGGATTATTTGGTTTTTGTAAGATGACTTACACACCTAGACGGAGGGAGTACATGAGATGTATAATGTGAAAATTATATCATTGGAAACTCCTTTCAGATACGAAATTGACCGTATTCTTTGTGTAAGTTGCATGTCATATATTATTACTCTAACATTTGGTCAAAGTTAGCCTCGAAAACCGAATTAGACCCTGTATGCTTTGTGTAAGTTGCATGTCATATATTATTACTCTAACATTTGTGTAAGTTGCATGTCATATATTATTACTCTAACATTTGGTCAAAGTAGTATAGTGGAAGTGGATCCTCTGACGTAGGTATCCCTGACTTACCCTCCCTTTCGGTCACTTACTGGCGGACCCCATGCTTGCTAGGCCCCGCATGTCAGTTAATCAATGGGTTCGGCCACGTCATGGGATCCTCATCCGTAGTATACTCCCTCTGTTTTTATTTACTCCGCATAAAACAGAGGGAGTTGTGGTATAATAAATGACGCTGGCGGGGGAGGGGGAGGGACGTCAGTTTGCTCTCAACTGCGGTCCCACAAGCGAGCGAAAATGCAAGACGAAGCGCGTTCCATTCGGTGAGCGACGTGGAGGGTCTAGCATGCCGGGCTGCAACGCGAACGCGACAAGAGCGATGTACAGTTAAAACCGATTGACCTGTCGTCACCGGAACCACTATTCACACCAAAACCTTCGCTGCTCGGCCTACGCCAGCCACTGCCCTAAAACCACACCAAATCTCCAGCCCATTCCCCCACCTTTCGAACCCCTAGACCGCATCAAGCGTCCCCTAGTTCGCCGGAAAGCCATGGTGCACCGCAAGATCACTTACTACAAGATGCTGACGCTGGAGCGCCGCGCAGAAATCACCGCGGCGGTCGGCGCCACAGACCTCCGTTCCCAAGCTCGCTTTGCGGCGGGCCAATCCCCGAGTTCTCTGGATCCAAGCTACGAGGAGGAGGAAGCCGATCCAATGTTCATTGCGGAGGTCGCGACGCAGAAGGCCCCCGATGGGTATGAGACGATGGACATTGACTTCGTGCCGGCGTCCGAGTCCCCCATGGTGCAGGCGGACCAGCGGTTCAACATGGCGATACTAAAGGAGGACCGGGAGGCAGAGGCTCAACTCAACGTGGAGCGCGTGCATACCGCTGCCATCGAGGCTCTCCTTCAGGTGGAACCGGATGTCGTGGATGTGAACCGGGCGGCGGAGGCTCAACTTGAGGCGGAGCGCACGGATGGCGCTGCCATCGAGGCCCTCCTGCAGGCGGAACCAGACGTCCTGGACATGAACCGGGCGGCAGAGGCTCGACTCGATGCAGAGCACGCGGATGCCGCTCTCATCGACGCCCTCCTGCAGGCAGAACCGGAAGTCCTGGACTTGAACCGGGCGGCGGAGGCTCGACTCGACGCGGAGCGCGCGGATGCCGCTGCCATCGAGTCCCTCCTGCAGGCGGAACCGGACGTCCTCGACTTGAACCGGGCTGTACTCTCGTCCGTGCAGAGCGCCCACACGCTCCGCTTGAATGAGTAGCTGGAGGCCGAGGACAACCACGGTGCGGAGACACACATCGGCAGCGACGGCTGGTTTGCGCCGGCAACCAAAGACGATGAGGCCGTCTCTTTCCGCGAGCAGTGATAGTTTTTCTTTATGTTGTTGTTTTTATGGATCTTTTTCCTATTTGTTATGCAAGTCGCCTGACTTGGGTCAGTCTACCATTTCAGGCGGTTGGATGAATATCCTACATCTCCTAACCCTTCTTTCCTTCTTCCTCACCTCTTCTTCTTCCCCAACAGACCACCACACGGGTCGTACGGATACTCCCCAACATGCGGTTGGATAAACATACTCTATGAACGAAAATTATGTGCCAGCGATAGGATGGCTGAGTTTGGTTTGTTCACATGCGATAGCACGTGTCAGTGAGGGTGCGTTCCCTTGGTTGGGTTTGCGGCGTGCATGAGCGACTGTGTGAGGGTGCGGTGCGACCGCGGCGTGCAGGAGCGACCATGTGAGGGTGCGGTGCGACCGCGACAGCCATGCGCAAGTGTACCTCCTTCTCATTTTGAAAACTTTAGGCAAGCTTGGCAAAAATGTGTGGCGAAGTTTGGCAATGCAAGGCCTAGACCTAAACAGGATAAGTACGTACGTACTAGGGGTACTAGTGTTAAAAAAGAAAGGCGGGATTTTCCTTCGATACAAATCCTCGTTTCACGTGTCAATTAATGCGTATTTTTTTCTCGAAATACCAAAGAGCTAACCATCTCACTCCTCATCGCTTGATTAATGCAGCGCCATGCAAACGAACCTTCTCACTTCCGCATGCATGCAGGGGATATTAATGTCCTTGGTTGCTAAAGCCATCAATTTTGCCTCGATTAGTGTTAGTGGCCCTTTGCAAATTGTAATTTTGATATGGCCTTGTGTACAAAAAAATGGAGGTAGTAACTTATTTGAATTCCTTGCCCATTGCGGTGATGTCGATGATTTTTTTTGTGGTTTGGCGAAGTGCGTTCAACGGAGAACACCATTGAGGGAGACCATGGTAAGTCGTTCGCAAGTGTCGCCTGCAAGCCGAGACAACCGCCTTATTTGCATCCAGGAAGTCCTTTACTAGTACTACTACTAGGAGTACTAGTGCGGTGAGATGGTTTCTCGAAGAAGACGATGGAGAAGCGGAGTCAGCGAAGAGTGAAATGATGGTTGCTTCGTCCGTGCTTTGTGATTTGACGCCTCACTGCTTTGTGATTTGTGATAGAAGGGACAGGGGAATAGACTCTGTGCTCTATACTGTACTACATGCGTCCAAGCATGGGATAAAGAGGAGAGACATTGCATTTTTCTATTCCTTCAATCAATCAATCAGGGAGCTTCGGTTCCATCTTTTTGACTTTGGCAACACCGTCCACAATGGTTGCCACAATGCCAAAAGCTATGTTCACATTTGGCTACACATTGTGGATGCCCTTAACCGTACCACTTGGTTTTGCTCTTGTGTGCTATCTATACAAATCTCAATTAAATTGATCTAAAAAATATAGAATCAAATATTAGTAAAAGGAGGTGATTTTGCCGCGCGGATGGCAGGGGAGGTTTCTTATTTTCGGAGGACGTTGTCCTGGCGGTTTGCTAACATGCGGTCCCACGTGTCAGTGCTTTACCATGCTGATCCGCGTCCCACATGAGGCAGAACAACGACAGAAGCAACACATGGTTAAGTTGAAGAAGATGAGGGAGAAGCGGATTCAGCAACGAGTGAAATGATGGTTGCTTCGTCCCTCCAACTTCTTTTTTTAGCATTATTACTTCGTCCCTCCAACTTAACTGCGAGAAAGGTGCAGCTTTGTGATTTGATGCCTCATTGCTCATTACTATGCCGGCGCCATGACTGGGGTGCTTCACCCCGGCTGCTCTGCACTGTATTCCGGTATGGCACGTGGACCCGGTAGCTTGATGTCCCACATGTAGGCGAAAGGGACTAGAAGATTTATGAAAGCGAGCGCTCCACTCTTACGACGGAGGAGTAGACGACACGACGACCCAGTGAACTGTCACTTGTACTGTATAGTACTATAGTTTTGCTGTTTTGCATGATCCATCGATACAAACCCGATTAAACAGGAAAGGGCGGGATTTTTCCCGCGCGGTAGATGATACTGGCAATACATTTCAAAGGCAATTTTAATGTATGCAAACTGAATAATTATAAGTAACAATATGATATCTAGTAAAACTAAAAACACATATGATTTATTGGGTTAGAGTGTAGTAGTAGTGCTGTATTGCATAGTTGTTAGATGTAACATGCAAAAACGTGTAGAGATGTAGTTTTGGAGGGCCTACAGAGAGAAAAGCGCAATACGGTCACCGAACTTCACAATAAGCTGATTACGGTCACTATATACGTTTTGCGGTGATTATCCGGTCACTTGCTCACAGTTCAGCATCGGATTGCACTCTGTTAACCGGCTAAATAGTCTGCGTGGCGCCATGTTGACTAGTTAAATTGACCACGCTCCTTGTGGGTCCCACCTGTCAGTTCGCATAGGGAAAAGGTTAGATAAACACAAATTTACGCATGCGCGACAAGGCTCCAACCCGTGCACGGGAATCACCTGGTTGTGTATGTGTCTGTCAGGGCCTGATGTGTGTGCATGCACGTGTAGGTTGAGCACTTGAGCGTGAGAGTGTGTGTTGGTCGTGTGGTGTACTGGTGTGTGCATGCATGCGTGCGTGTGTGCGTGTGAGTGTTGCATGCGTGCGTGGCTGCGTGTGTACATGTGAGTGTTGCGCGCGTGCGTGGGTGCATGTGTTTGTGTGAGTGTTGCGTGGATGGAGTTCGTGTGCATGCGTGCGTGTGTGTATAATCACCACACCAGCTCCTGTGTGTTAAAACAGACGGCTCAGCATACCAATACAAGGCCACCTTGTCCACTGTGCCCGCGGTCATGACTTCGAACCACCGTCAAAATATTTTTTTTGTCGTTTGCTTTCATTCTTACTAGCAAGATGCCCGTGCGTTGCACGTAACATCAAGATGCATTTGTATGACTTGTTTATCTTGTGAGAGAAAAGGATGAACGAGGGAAGGCCTTATTTGCAAATGTGGAGAGGTGTGTGGGTACCTTTTTGCAAAATTGCCATAGTTTCTTTCCTATCCATCAGATATAAATCAGACGGCCTATATTGCAGGATGGCAGGCACACCATCATCACCAACTCTGTTTTTTATAAGAGTGTATTTTATATTTTATGTATTTTATAATAGTGTAGATGTAGAGTAGATACAAGTCGACAGGTGGGCACGATGGTAGTGAGATAATGTGATGCAACACTAGAGGTGCCACATGGAGCGTTTAACTGGTCAACTAGTCATGTCATGAGCAAATACAAAGTTGTATAGTGAGACCGTGACTATATAATAACAACTAAACGTAAACGATGACCGTAATGAGTGGATTATGAAGTCCAATTTATGTATCGTGCTTTCGCTTCAAATACAATGATCGTCATTGCATATATCGCGAGAGAAAGATGAAACACACGTGAATTTTCTGGGGGGCTTACTTTTAGAGGACCTGGAGATAGTTTTGTGTGCATACGTGAAAGGGGTGTACCGGGGGGTATGCGATGGAGAGAGAGATGCTCTTCGTTTCTCTTTATTATGACTAACTTTGTATATAGTATAAACATATACAAATTCACAGTGCGGAATAAATATCATTGTGGGCACCATGCAATGCAAATTAGCGTTTGTACTCCTCCATATAACTTTGTAATGTTGTATATATGTAGAAACTCTAAAATAATTTTTTGACCACACTTTATTCAAAAGGAATGTTGTATGCGAAATAAACGTGAAGAGAGGGCTTTTTATATCAATGGGGTATGTGATGTAACATGTGTGAATGTGTAGTTGATGCATTTGGCGGGGCCTAGAGAGGTATGTGTGTGTATTACGTATTTGAGAGAGGCATCGATAGAGGGGCTGACGTGGGGTGGGGGTGGGGGTGGGGCATGGGAGAGATAGCACGAGAAATGAGAGTGATCTAGAGAGAGAGAGAGACGAATATGACGTCACGACAAGAGATTCCAATCCCTTGAGTGTGTATATGCAAGGGGGAGGGAATAGAGGCACCAGGAGAAATTTTCTGTGTGTGTGGTGTTTGTGTTGGTATGTGTGGGTGTGAGAAGATAATGAGATGTGGGGGCAGAGGGTGTGTCACCGCGTGAGGTCCGGTGGGTCGAGGTGAGGCCCTTTGTTCGGTTCCTTCCTGCGCCACATTGGTCGACCCATGACACATTTAGGAAGACCCATGGATGACTAGTCGTACAAGATAAAGATAGCAGAATTGTGAAGGACTCTGTGTCCACTGACAAAGCCGACTAGGATTTGTAACCCTAGGTTCTCGGACTAAGGTAACCCCTTTATCTCTGATATTACTATTCATCCAACCTAACTTTAAGGGGCATCCTACATAATGCTCTGCTAGAATCATACTCGTCGATTAGGAAGAGATGTGTGAGATAATGCGTGAGATACAGGCGTAAAGATAATGTGCGTACATGAGACACATAGGCAGGTCCATGTATATAGAAAGGGTCGATGAGGATTCTGCGTGTGTATGTTTGCGAGAGGAAGAGTGCTTGTGATAAAGGTTAGTGAAAACAGTTGTAAATGGTTACGAGAGGGAGGAAGGGTTATATCTATAGCATGTGTGCGAGAAAGACACCTCGGGAGAGAGTGTGTGAGCATGTGTGAGAGACCACTGATGGAGAGTGAAACTACACATAAAAGGCCGCTCTACACATTGATTAAAGATATAAATTGTATCCAAATATTAGGATGGGATCATGATATTTGCAATTCGCGTAAGGAGCAGTCATTGATCCATCAGACATCTAGATTCTATCGAATTTGAGCATGTCTATGTTATTATTCGACACAATTGATCCACATAGTTAGTATTTTGAACTCCAGACAATGCATCGCTTTAGCAATCGAATATAAACGTGAGTATAGTTCATGTTGTGTGTGTAAAGCACATTATACATACAAAAGTTACACAATGGACATTTATAAATTGCTACCTATGAACTAGCATACATTTGAATTCAACCTAAGGTGGTTTAAAAAATCGAATTCAACATGAAGTCCATTCAATTATTTGAATTTGATATCATGGCATTTGTAAACCATACCTAAACTATGGGGGTACCAATCTTTGCTCTGATTTTGTACATAATAGCATATGTAGTCGTGTACAAAATAGATTCAAATTTATCTCCTCCATTCCAAAATTATCATAGTTATAGGATTTTCAAGTGTCAAAATTTCAAAAGGAAGCGGATAATTTAATGAGGTTTTCAAACATACAAGGTCAAATATAACATTTTCTTTTTAGGTCAATCCTCATAGTTCAAGAGTACTCTAAACGTGAATGCTTGTGTTTCAAAATTTTGAACGAAGCGCCAAAAGAGCCTCTACTCGCTCGAAACCGCGTGAGACCAATGTTTGGTAGTACAAGGAAATTACTTTTCTAATAACTCCGACCCGTGAAACCTACTGGCCCGACGTCCAAAGGTCTAAACCGGGGTAGGTTTGTAGCTTCATCTAGACGCCACGCAACCACCTCCAAAAAACGTTCATACACAATGGTCGCCTAAGCACACATGCGCGCGGCCGAAATTGCTCCCGCCCACTATTTGGGACACCTGGGATTACCATCCTACCCCCGACCCGCATTAGGTCCGAAATTTAAGAGGGGGGCAAAGTTTGCACTTTCCCCAAATTTCAAACAATCGCGTCCCATCTTCTGTTCAAAAAAGCCAAAAACAAGCGTGTCCCAGACGGAAACATGGTTCCCCCACCCGTCCAATTCCCTATTCGCACTCTGTGGGCGCCAAAACTACCTCTCCACCAGCCGCGAAACCCCGGCGTCCTCCGTCCGCCATCCCATCCCACCCATCAACCGTCGCCCTCCTCCATCACGCTCGAGCCGATACCCCGACATCGTCGTCCACCGCAACCTCAACCACAACGCCCTCCACGGCTAGTAGTTGAAGCCGAGGCCGAGCCGTCCGTACCCGAGCCAGTTCAACCACGCCATCATGCGCTTCACCACTGCCGCTCCAACTTCGCCACCCTCCACCGCACCGGAGCTGTTCCTGCTACGCCGTCCTTCGCCGCCTCGGATCTGCTTCCCCTCTGTCGAAATACGGCCACGGCGACACAGTCAACAATTTGGCCATGGGTTCGTCCAAGCCTGCACCCTCCAGAACATCGGTTTCCCCGGTAAAAAGAAGAAGATCGGCGCGACATGTGGAGGTGACCACACCGGCAACCGAAGAAGGTCCTCCTCTTCCCTTATTCGTGCAGATCTTACGTCTCTGCTTGCACGGTATTCGTCCCACAGAAGACACTAGTTGACCGCTTCTTCTTGATACTAGATGTTCCTAGTAACTCGCGATGCACAAGGTTTCTCCTCATATACTATTTCACCTTAGCTAGAGGTCCGTCGCCCCCTGAATTTCAATTTCTGGCTAGTTGATTCCCAATTAATGGAAGCATTCCCCGGCGTAACAGGCGCTAGTACGACTATTACACCGGGGAAGCAGCGCCTTGGTGTTTTTCTTAGGGGCGTGTGCGGCCTAGAGCTACTAGCGCCCGATCTGGAGGTCGGCCGGGATTAAAGGGATGGCTTGGGGGCGCTGCCAAGCACGGCGGTGGTGTGAGGTCGATGGGAGGGCGGGGCAGCGGAGGCACGGGTCTGGGCCGGTGGTCACTGGCGGTTTGAGAAAGATCGTCAACAGTGACTGGCGGGAGGTAGACGAAGGCCATCTGCCCGTTCCTTATAGATCGAACGGTTCATTAAAAAAATCGACTGACCTATTTATTTTTAGCCGACTATTATCTTAGATATGACCACATGTGGTGGTGTGCTGGAGGAGTACCTGCATTTCCTGTGCTCATATATTACAAAATCATACGGAGTAGAATCTAATTTTGTTTGCCATGCAATGTTGTAGAGCTATCATATGTCTCTTGTCATTTATTTTTCAGCCACCTGCTATCTGCTACTTTTACAATGCACTAGTTCTGCACACACTTCATCCATACTCTCACTAGTGTGTTTTTATGCAAGGGTATTTCAGAGTCTGCCAAAAGCGAAGCAAAAAAGAAAAGAGACAAGTCGTGCCAACTTTCTACGCGGTTAGGTGCGACACGTTACAACGCTTTAAAGGGTGCAGTGTCAGCAGATGGAGACGGTAAACGTTGCTCTGGAGTTGATGACCTCGCTCGCAATGAACCACCATCCCAGGTGCTTGCTTTAACTTTGCGGTGTCATATGTGGTTGCATGTTCCATATGGTGTCTAGCTTGTATTCGAAAGGCCGAAGTCGGTCTTTATTAAGATAAGGAAAGATATTTTTTACATGAACCACCATCCCGTGAGCACCAGAAGACAAATAGCTAGTCAGGGCACTGGCCGAGCCAGTGACAAGCCCAGCAAAGACATGCATCACCTGGAAGCCAACTAAAAAGCCGCGATGGTGGCGAAGCAGCCTGCCTCCCACCAGGCTCTCAGGTCCTAGATGATCATGTTCACCACTCCAGCCGGATGTCTAGCTTGTATTGCTTCCAATTTGGTTAAATTGCATCTGCTTAGCTTACACATTATACCTTTGAATATGACATGCCTTTATGTTTTTGGTACATACTAGTACATCTGTGTATTAACCATGTTCTTACATCAAACTAATGTTCTTGTGTATACCTCATCAATCACTTATGACGAGGCAGGCACGCAAGGGGACTACTCCTCATTTAAAGAATGCAGCATCAGCCTCCCGACATGATTCTCAAGAAACAGAAATGCTAGATGAAGATAGTGAACGTAGCTCTGTAGTTGATTACATCATTTCCCCTACACTAGCATCACAGGTGCTTGCTCTAACTTGGCAGCATGATATGTGGTTGCATGTTGCATATGGTGTCTAGATTGTAATTCTTCCAATCTGGTTAAACTGCATGTGCTAGTCTGCTTAGCTTATACTCTTGTAAATGTGACATTATACCTGTTAATGTGACATGCCTTACTGTATTTCGTACATAGTACATCTGTCTATTAAGCATGTCCTTACATAAAACTATTGTTTTTTGGTATCCCGCATCAATCAATATGACGAGACACCTTTAGTATATGCAGTGCGATATTAGTTGCATCTTTCATATGATTTATAGCATGCGCTGCTTCTAATTTGTTGAAATTCCATTTATGATGGGACGCTTTTAACTTGGCAGAGTCATATTGGTTGCATCTTTCATGTGGTGTCTAGCTTGCATTGCTTCTTATTTGCTGGAATGGTTTCTTCTTAGTTTACACAAACAGTTGTGAACATGCCATGCTGTCCTATTTTTCGTACATATTCCATCTTGGTATCATGTGTTTGCCTTACATCAAAGTAGTGATTGTCAGTATCATGCATGAATGAGTTCTGAAGAGAGAATTTTATTGCTTTTTCTTGTCAGTTTTACTTGACAATTCAAAATCAATAAAGCGGAAGGAAGTTAGCAAGGCAGCGGATAAAGGTGCTCCTTCCAAACGGAGGGCCTCTACAGTTTCTACTCCTCCACACCCCCAAGATGATTTCCAAGACAACACATGCATAGACACTCAACAAAGCTGTGTTTATGATGAGCATGTCTCCCCTAGTGCAGCATCACTGGTGCTCCCTCTAACTTGGCACTGTTATATGTGGTTGCATGTTATGTGTGATGTCTAGCTTGTATTGCTTCTAATTTTGTTGAATTCCATCTGCTTACTTTACATATTATACTTGAATAAGAAACGTGTTCCTGTTTCTAGAACATACAATATCTGTCTATCACACCATGTTCTTACATTAAATTACTACTGTTGTGTAACCTGCAACAATCACTTATCATAAGACACGTTTGACTTTGGAGTGTGATATAGGTTACATCTCACATTCTTTTCTAGCTTGTACTACTAATTTGTTGAAATGGCACTTATGACGAGACAATTTTAACTTGGTAGAGTGATATTCGTTGCATCTTTCATATGGTGTCTAGCTTTCATTGCTTCTAATTTGTTGAAATGTCTTCTCCTTAGTTTACACATCATAAGCTGTGAATATGCAATGGCACTAATGACGAGAGACCTCTAACATGGTAGTGTGATGTTGTTTGCATCTTGCATATGATTTATTTCTTGTACTGCTTCACATTTGTTTAAACGCCATTTATGCTGAGACACTGTTAACTTGGCAGAGCGATATTTGTAGCATATTTCATATGGTGCCTACCTTCCATTGCATTGCTTCTAATTTGGTGAAATGTCTTCTTCTTAGTTTATACATCATAGTTCTAGTTATCTCTTCCGTCCTATTTTTCATACATATTACATCCTCCTATCATGTGGTTGTCTAACATCAAAGTTCAGTTCGTCTGCATCACGCATCAATTTGTTCCGAAGAACTAAATTGTTATTCGTTTTTCTTGTCGGCTTGACTTAACATGGCACAGAGAAAGAGGAAGAAACACAGAATGGCAGGGAATGAGAAGCGGATGAATCCTGCAGATTCTGTTGGTACTGATGGTGCAATAGAAGGTGAAAGTCCAGCGGAAAATTCTACAAACACGGGATCCCATGCTACACGAGCTGCAAAAAAAGCCAAACAGAAACAAATAGCTGCCACCAAACAAGCAGAGACAACCCTAGTTCTTGCAACACCTACCACTGTACTAATAGCTGCACGACATACTCGTGCGTCAACTGAGCTAGCAGCACGTTCCCAAGCTCCCTTGCCACCTGACATTACTTCCCAAACACTCTTGACACAAGACGAGTTGGCAATATCAGATGAACCTTGTGAGCTTCAACAGCAAGAAGGTAGTTGCTAGAGTCAAGTTATAGTTGCATGCTTCTTTATATGTAGTCTCACAGTTTGATGTACACTAACACTTCCTATGTTCGTTGTTGGACTAGCACCTAGGCGCAAGAGGAAACAAACATCAGGGATAATGCTCAATAGGTTAACTAAATCTAGAGGAGGAAGAATGGAGATCCATTTTGAGGCAGGTTTAAAAAGGCCACGTGATGCTACAGAGTCAGCAAAGTTAGTATCAGAGGCAGCGGTTGCCGTTAGGTGTCATGTACATATCCTCCCAACATGGATTCAGTACAGGAATGACAAAGACGAAACCCAGTTCACCACCTTCCTCGACCATTTATCTGTAAGTATGGTTATGTATGGAAACTAGTAATATCGTCTTGCTCTGTCCCATACTTTCTAGGTTGCTGATAATGAGACTCCCATAATTTTCAACAGATGAGGTTCAAGTTGGATAGCCAAATGATGCAACTAGACAAGCTTGTACCCATGTTTTCAAGTCTGCTTTGCGACAGTATCGGTATAACTTGAGGAAAACTCAGTTTGAAGGCAAGGCTAACAGTGAACTTTCCCAAACATCTCCAGTGGAAAATATATCGGATGAAGACTGGAGGGGCCTTGTTAAACACTGGTCTGATCCAAAGTATCAGGTACATTATATATATGTGATCAGATCACATGTTGAAGTCCTATTGACGCATGTTCCACACAAATCTATCTTCTTGTAGGTGAACTGTTCAAAGAACTAGGCCAACCGTACGAAAGTGAAATTCCAACAGACGACAGGATCTTGTAGCTATATTGCACACTGCGAGGCTCTTGTAATTAGCTGCTGTTTCACTCTTTTCGCTGTACCATATTATCATATCTATATTGACTTGTTCGAAATGCATAGGAAAGCCCGCAAGGACCAAAAAGTACCTGAACCAAATGCTGTGGAAATCTTCAAGGACTGTCACACCAGCAAGAAGAAGGGCATGACTACACCAGTCAAAGCCGTTGTTGTAAGTCCTTAATCCTCATGCCTTTTAAGTAATACTTACTCTGACTTGTGCCTTGAACTGCATGGTTTGCAGCCAATGTCTATTACTCTTTTCAATTTTATACACAATTGTCTTAGCGTATCATTGCACCTTACAAGGTTTAAAAGGGAGGAGTGATGTTCCTTTGATCTTGACCCATAATCTAGTTCCGTGCTGGACTAGCCCACACAACGTTACAATTGCCGGTTTGTCTGTTCTCAGTTGTTTTGTGATATGAATGATGCCATACTATGCTTACCGTATTATAAACTTCGTCTCTTTATCCTTAGCCCTAAATACAATGTGAAGAAATAGACAATACATTAGCGATGGTACATGGTCATATGTTTGGAACCTGGTTTTATTATGCACTTTGCAATAAAATACAACTAATATTTTACATGGGTTCACCAGAATAAGTTCTGTATATAGACCAAAGCTATTTTGTTTGGTTTTGCTGCCTCCTTAATATCTTTTGTTCTGGTACTACTAATGTAAAACCTCAACTTTTCAGCGAGTTATGGAAAAAATGGTGGAACCGCCACCTTCTGAAGGTGGCGAGGCAACTATAACCGCAATGTCAGCTCTTGCTGCAGTGGGTCAGTACCTGTCCACTAACAGTGCCAAAAGCACGTTCCTGTGTAATACTGGGTTGGTTGTTAAGGCAATATCGTCCAAACTGCCTCATGATCCAGATATGCAAGCTCAAAGCAATGTTGTATCTGCGCTCCAGACACAAGTCCATTCCCTAACAGAGGCCCTTTGTGAAACAAGGAGAAACATTGCTCAATGTCGTCAAGATATGCATGGTTTTGAAACCAGACTATCAGACATTTGCTATGTTGTTCAGGAGGCTAGGGGAAATGAAGGCGAGGGTTATGGTGCTCCATCGGACAATACAACATGAAAACGTAACAGTCAGGTCAAATGAACCGAGCTTCTGAACTTCTGGTGGTGCATTTATCTGCTAGACTGTTAAGTTTTATGCCAACCTTCCTTTTGTTATATAGTTGTAATTTGTTTTGGTGCGATACAAAATTTATTCTTAACGTGCAGCCACCGGCTGAAGAAAACAACAAGCCATTTTTGTATAGTGTAGGGTGTTCCCTATATTTGCACTGGTGGCGATCTTTGATGCCGAGTGGATGTAATCTGTGCAATCGCCTTAATAGCCTAGCGTTAGTTTCGGCCTTATTTATTTCCTAGTCTTCTTTTTCCCTGGTTTGCTAGTGGCCGCAACTACCCATGGGCCATATACGGGCCGTGGGATCCATGGGTCTCCTACGGGCCGTCGATAAATGGGCCTGTAATCGGTGGGCCTCGGGCCATCGATAAATGGGCCTCTAATCGGTGGGCCTCGGGCCGTCGGATAAATGGTCTACATGGGCCGTAATCGGGCGTAATTGGTATCGGCCTAGCACGGTAATGGGTCGTTAACAGGATGTAGGACTGCAAAAGCTTAATTCTGTCACAGGCATAACGGGTCGTTAATGGGCCAGAATATAGGACGGGCTGGCCAGAAACAGGCCGAGTCTTGCCATGGGCCGAATTTGGCCCATTAGGGTAATAGGCCAGTAATGGGCCGACTCTTGCCATGGGCCGAATTTGGCCCATTTGTGGAATATGCCAGTAACGGGATGACTCTTGCCATGGGTCCAATTTGGCCCATTAGGGGAGCAGGCCAGTAACGGGCCGGAAGTAATCGAGGGACGAAAAGGATCCCAAGAACGTATGGGCCGTCAATAGGCCGAAAGCTAACACGGGCTGGAAACGGCCCATGTAGATCACGGGCCGTTAACAGGTACAAAGAAAATTACTGTTCATTATGGGCTAGAGTCACCGTGGGCCTGTAAAGGGCCGAAAGATACGAAGGCCTCATATGGGCCGAAAGACGTCGTGGGCCATACATGGGCCGAAAGTGAAATGGGCTGGTGTTATATTCGACGGCCCACATGACGTTGTTGGGCCGATTTCCTTTAGTGCCTAACGGGCCGTGAGTTAATGGGCCGTAAAATGGGCTATTTGCAAAGAGACCATTAACAGGCTTTTCATGGGCCAGCCCGTTAACTTTTGACCAAGTCAAACGGGCCGGCTTTGTAAGCTAAATGGGCCAGTGTTTGGCCGTGGCACGTGTCGAAATATCTTAGGCGCCTATCTGACCCACTGACGAGCTGACACATGTTTCATCCGGCCAATAAGAATTTTACACGTGGAAATTTCCCATTGGTCGGGGCTGTTAACGGGTTATCGGATCCAAAACCCGACCCGATAGCTTAACGGTGTCCTGTTACGGTGGATGCCACGTGTCGGTCACCCTTGACGAAAGCACTTCTGTGACGCGCGATTTATCGTCATGGAAGTGGACACTTCCGTGATGATAATTTTGGTAATGTCATGGAACACTTCTACGACAGCACATGTATGACTATCTTCATTCTGTCATAAAATCGTCATGGATGTACATGCATGACAAAAAACGCGACCTACTATGACAAACACGTATCATCACGGAAGTGTATTTTTTTTGTAGTGGTATGTGGGGAAGAGAGACAAAGGGGCATCCTGCCACCCGCGTCATCCCAACTTCCTGCATCGAGGCCGCCCCTGATAAATTCCCTTTCTTTGTCGATTACCTCTATTGTGGCCTCTGCCCCCCATTTTTTGATTTCCTCAATGACATCATGTACACATACAGCTTCCAAATCTTGGATTTTATGCCGAATATTGTGGAATGTGTGTCCACCTTCGCCCACCTTTGTGAGATATTTTTCCGGAGTGGTCCCCAATACGGACCTCTTCCGCCATTACTTCGTCCCCCACATCCCGCCAGGAGAGGCCCTTTCTGGCAGCATCACCTAGATCCCAAGGGCATGGACCAAGAAGATGTACCCAGACGGGGCCTACCACGAGAAGTGGGACTGGCGGGGCAAGTGGTCCTGGATTATGGAGGACCCACAACCGTTCTACATGCCTTGGCAAGCAAAGCTGATCCATGGCGGCGATTGGAGTGACCTCGACCCTCAAGATGAGAAGCTCACAGTCGCAACCACCAGGATCCATCGCCTCAAGACTATCGGGCTCACAATCGAGATTGTTGGTGCTGACTTCCTCTGCCGCCGCATCGCCTCTCCACAAAACAAGGGGAGACCATCTTGGGAGTACAAGAATGCGGCAGATATCATGAGGCTGCACCCTGGTCTGAACAACAACCTGACGGCTATACAACATGCATCTCTCTGCCAAAGACTGTTTCAGCTCAAGGCCAACAGGCCGCTCAGGTTGCCGGCGGGCGTAATCCCCTTGTGCAACAACTCTGCCCTGACCTCAATCATTGCCATGATGTCGGTGTTCAACGCTCATGGCCTTGACCATACCTGGGTTGAGCCGTCCGCGGAGCAGGCACAAGAGTTCTTCGACAACTTGTCGGAGAGGGCCATCCGAGAAAAAACAAACCTCATCCGCCCCACCAATGATGATGAAGTGGCATATATTGCCAGCAGGGCAGAAGAGGCGGCCCTTGCCGAGGAGGCCAGCAGCGTTGGCTTCATGGAAGATGAAGCCAGTGAAGAGG
>NC_057798.1:470967459-470968553 GCF_018294505.1 Triticum aestivum | reverse complement strand
AAAATAAATGCCACAGTCAGGCATCTGAGCGACACCACATAAAGGGCTTTAAAAGAAATGCCACAGTCGGGCGTCTGAGCGACACCACATAAAGGGCTTTAAAAGAAATGCCACAGTCGGGCATCTTAGCGACACCACATAAAGGGCTTTAAAAGAAATGCCACAGTCGGGCGTCTGAGCGACACCACACAAAGGGCTTTAAAATAAACAATCATAGTGAATATCCCGGAGGTAGAACTATCCCAGAGATACTCGGTAATAACAATAATATCACGGGTTAGTCAACAATAATAATAATCATAATTATCACAAGTCACAGGTAGTAGTTCCAGTTCTGGTTAACAGTTTCACCTCCGAAGACCGACACTAAGACCGACACTTGACCCATCCCAGACTGTAATCCTTAACCATGGACACGGCTATTCGAATAGGTTTAATCTCTGTAGAGGGTGTACTCTTTACCCACGAGTAACGGATTTCTTTAGTCCATCGGGACTAATTCCGTCTACGGTCTTTTTGGTGAAAACACACCTAACTTGCACACACCAGCTTATCTCACACGTGTCTGGAATCACCCACGACAACTGTTAAGCAAACTCTAAGTGGGGAGGCTACAACCTCGCGTAGCATGGGATCAAATTTATATCGCACGCTCTAAGGGGTGGCCTCCCCTCTCGGTCCCAACCGGAAACACCCATGCCCCCGGACCAGGTGGCCTGCCTACCAGCTACAACCGGTATCTTCCACCATGGCCTCTCTGTACGGTGTGTGCTAGAAAGAGGTTGACAACTTACTGAACCGTACTCTACTTGCTGTAGAGACGAGTGGTAGTACGAAACAAGTATGGGGGTTACTGGCACAAGACTCGATCTACGGTCGACTCAGGAGGTTTAAGTATTCCCTGCATGATTAGCATGACGAATATATTTCAACCAACAGAGTCACCGCTCATATCACCTTGCCATGCCATACCAGACATAACCGTCCCGACGGAGACCGGCGACAAACTCATGCCTACCCAAGGCAGAGGTTTTCCCGGGTTCCTGCCGGTATGCATGCAAGGCACATGAGGGTGATTATCATCACAAGTGTGT
>NC_057798.1:468739986-468749335 GCF_018294505.1 Triticum aestivum | reverse complement strand
CCGGCCCGGCCGGAGCAGCGCCGCCCCGGCCTCGTCCCCTCCGGCAGCCCCTCCCCGAGCTCCATCAGCGGCGACGAACCTCGAAGCCCGCGCGCCCCGGATCCAGATCCAGATCCACAAGGGTCGACTCCTCCCCGAAATTCCACCAAGTCATATTCTGCCATAAATTTGTTGCATCTTCATCGCATCACATCTTCGCACCCATGGCTCTGTTTTGGGCATGTAGCATATCGAATCGTTCGACTCGAAGAGTACATCAGTTCATTCCATTGAATCAATTACATTTGAGCTCATCTTGATGCCCGAAATGCTGTTGGAAGAGGGCTTCATAATGTTAGTTTCAGATTCTTATCAGAACGAGCTTTTTTGTCATTTTTGCCATGATTGATGTGTGCATCCTATGTATTTGGTCCCTAAATGTGTTTTGAACTAGGCTATGTCTTCTTTAAAGAGGTGCTTACCATGTATTTTTGTGACCAATGTGGTGACTAGCACAAGCATGCAAACTAGGCTTCGTGATAATGCTGTTTTTAGTCCCTGTTCTACTGTAATTTTGATGCCATATAAACATGTTGCTACAGAGAGATCCATGCATATTTTGAGATACTTCAGTAAGGGTGTTTTGAAAACATGGTTATGCTCTATCCATCCATGGTCCTGGTTGCAATTATGGAGTAGTCTAGCATCTCATTTTCGTGCTCTACTTTTGCTTCAAAATGTTTCCTGGCAGATTGTTTACATGTTATTCAATTTGACCAAGGTTGTTGTAGTTGATCCGGGTATGCTATAATGTTGTTCTTGCCATGTATAGCTTCTATGCCATGTATTCTTGATGGATGTATGCTTAGTTTATCATGAGATTCTCTGTAGTGAGTGCATCGAGCTCACGAAGGTGCCTTCGTAATTATGTCAATGCCACACTTTGTTTGCTGAATCTGTTAACGAAACTTGCTATGTTTACGTGGGTGCCATCATATTTTCTGATCCGTTTTGGCTTATGGTCAGTAAGGGACTTTTGAGCTATGCTTTGAGTAGATTCATGCCATGCCTTATTTTGCTATTATAAGTTCCTGTAGCATGTTGATAACCTGCTCTGAACATTGCTTCGTGATGCTGTTTATGCCATGTCCAACCTGATATTTTTTTTGCACTTTCACCATGCTTGTTTGAACCTGTTATGATGTGTTTTAGCCGTAGCTCAGTGTTCCTCTTTTGTTAAGCATCTCCTGTAGATCACTGCCATATGTTTTGTTTTTATGTTGGGGTGCTGTAGCATAATTTCTTGTTGCATGCTAAGTAGCATCGTGCTGTTAATCGCAGCTTTGTGCCATTCTTGTTTTGCTTGCCATTTGCAAACCGTGCATCCGTTCCCGGTGATTTTTATATCGATTTCAACCAAAATCATCTCATCTTTCCAGCGGCATACTTGGTTTGCCAAGTTGATGCCTTGTTCATCCTTTTTCCTCCCGAAGCACGCATATGCATTGCATATCACATCTCGCATATCATGACATGTATTGCATCATGTTGCTTGTGCATTGCACCGTGATTTATTGTGGTTCCTTTGCTTGTGTTCTTGCTTTGGGTAGAGCCGGGAGACGAGTACGTGCATGAGGAACCTGTTGAGAACGCTTACGAGGATCAAGCCTTCGACAACTCTGAGAACCTTGCAGGCAAGATGATCATACCTTCGATATCACTTCTATCTCTGCTTGCTAGTACTCGCTCTATCGCTATGTTAGCTCTACCTGCCATTGTTTACCATGCCTACCTATTGCCATGTCAAACCTCTAACTATCCTGTCCTAGCAACCGTTGATTGGCTATGTCACCGCTTTTTGCTCAGCCCCTCTTATAGCATTGTTAGTTGCAGGTGAAGATGAAGTTTGTTCCTGGTCGGAACATGGATATTCTGGGATATCACAATATCTCCTGTTTAATTAATGCACCTTATATACTTGGTAAAGGGTGGAAGGCTCGGCCTTATGCCTGGTGACTTGTTCCACTCTTGCCGCCCTAGTTCCCGTCATACCGGTGTTATGTTCCTTGATTTTGCGTTCCTTACACGATTGGGTGATTTATGGGACCCCCTCGACAGTTTGCTTTGAATAAAACTCCTCCAGCAAGGCCCAAACTTGGTTTTACCATTTGCCACCTAAGCCCTTTTCCCTTGGGTTTTCGCGAGCCCAAGGGTCATCTTTATTTACCCCCCGAGCCAGTGCTCCTTCGAGTGTTGGTCCAACCTGAGCGATGTCCGGCGCCCCTTGGGCAACCAGTGTCTATGCCAACCCGACGTCTGGCTCATCTGGTGTGCCCTAAGAACGAGATATGTGCAACTCCTATCGGGATTTGTCGGCACTTCGGGCGGCTTTGCTGGTCTTGTTTTACCATTGTCGAAATGTTTTGCGAACCGGGATTCCGAGACTGATCGGGTCTTCCCGGGAGAAGGTTTATCCTTCGTTGACCGTGAGAGCTTATGATGGGCTAAGTTGGGACACCCCTGCAGGGTATATTATCTTTCGAAAGCCGTGCCCACGGTTATGAGGCAGATGGGAATTTGTTAATGTCCGGTTGTAGATAACTTGACACTTGACTTCATTAAAATGCATCAACCGTGTGTGTAGCCGTGATGGTCTCTTCTTGGCGGAGTCCGGGAAGTGAACACGGTTTGAGTGATGCTTGACGTAAGTAGTTTCAGGATCACTTCTTGATCGCTTCTAGCTTCTACCGATGCGTTGCTTCTCTTCTCGCTCTCACTTGCGTATGTTAGCCACCATATATGCTTAGTGCTTGCCGCAGCTCCACCATATTACCCCCTTGTCCTACCTGTGAGCTTAAATAGTCTTGATCTCGCGGGTGTGAGATTGCTGAGTCCTCGTGACTCACGGATTCTACCAAAACAGATGCAGGTGCCGAGGATACTGGCGCAGACGGCGCAACTGAGCTGAAGTGGGAATTTGATGAGGCCCTTGGTCATTACTATGTATCGTTTCCAGATGATCAGTAGAGGAGCCCAGTCGAGGCGATCGGGGATCTAGCATTTGGGGTTGTCTTCTTTTCATTTGAACTTGACCGTAGCCGGTCTATGAGTGTATTTGAATGATGTATGATCTTAATTATGTATTGTGTGAAGTGGCGATTGTAAGCCAACCCTCTTTATCCCATTCTTGTTCATTACATGGGATTGTGTGAAGATGACCCTTCTTGCGACAAAACCACCATGCGGTTATGCCTCTAAGTCGTGCTTCGACACGTGGGAGATATAGCCGCATCGCGGGTGTTACAAGTTGGTAATCAGAGCCATCCCCGACTTAGGAGCCCCCTGCTTGATTGTTTGCTGGCGATGCTGAGTCTAGAACAAAAATGTTTTGAGTCTTAGGATTATATATATCGGAGAGTAGGATTCTTTTTACTCCTCAGTCCCTTCGTCGCTCTGGTGAGGTCTCCTGACGCAGATGTTTTGATTTGCCTCTTCTCAAATTTCACTAAATTTTTTTAGGATCACGCGGGTATCTTGGAATCGTTCCGATAGTTTTGTGACGAGAACATTGTTCTTGGTGCCTCCTGACATTTAGGGGTTGTGGCAGTGTCCCGGGGAGTTGAGCTCCGAGGTGTTGTCGTCACAATTTTATCGTTGCAGTTCTGGAATACCTGAGCTTTGCTGACATCGAAAATCTCTTTTGTACAGTTGTTGGTGAGATAACCCCGATAACCCAGTACTGGGGCGAGCTCGGGAGTATTGCCATAACTCGTATAACGGATGCTTTTCGAAGGTTGAGGTACACGATTTCCAAAGGTTTCTTGGTTATGTGTTGACGGATGGATACAACTGGATGTAGGGATTGTTAGTTTGGGTGAGATATATTGCTTCCCCTGTATCCCCAACACCTGATTGCATAACCGGAAAGTTTCGCGAGTTTATAGGTGGGATTCAAGTAGCTCTAGCATTTCTTCCGCAGATATTTGGTTTGTGATTGGGTAATCCTTACTACTTATTTGTTCCAGTTGTACCTTGTTTATTTCATTCATCAATCTCTTATCAAGTGGCTTCTCACCTTAATGGACGTGTGATGTTTACTTTGGAATTCATTCGTTCATCCTTGTTCGAATGTTTATTGTGAAGACTATATGTTGCAATTTCTATCCGTTGATTCAACTTGTCTATCTGTCTATCAAGATGCTAACGGATGTCACCCTCTTCAGGATGGCTCCGCCAACGCGTCAGAATCCGGAACGCAATGATGGGAGTCAGGCGAACCCTCCACCTCCACCTCCGCCTCCGGAGGCATGGCAAGCTTTGATGGCAGCCTCAAACGCCCATGCCCAGATAATGATCCAGCTCATGCAAGAGCGCAACCAAGGCCAAGGCAACCAAGGGAATCAAGGTCAAGGGCAGTTCAATCATCAGCCTCTATTTCCTATCCTCAACCAATTCCTTGCAAATCAGCCGAAGTCTTTCAGCTACTGTGTCGAGGCCACCGACGCTGATGATTGGCTCGTGGATATCAACAAGCATTTTGAATGCAGCAATGTCAGGCCTGAGGACTATGTCAAGTTCGCTTCTTTTCAGCTCAAGGATTAGGCAGCTGATTGGTTCCAGCAATACAAGGATTCCAGAGGAGGTCGAGTGATTACTTGGACTGATTTCTGTCGGGACTTTAAAGCTCACCATATTCCTACCAGTGTTGTTGAGAGCAAGCGAGAGGAGTTTCGCAATCTCAAGCAAGGCAACATGTCAGTGTACGAATACAACAAGCAGTTTCAGAAACTTGCTCGCTTTGCTAAGCAAGATGTTCCTGTTCAGAAAATTATGATCTATCAATTCAGAGGTGGCCTTAGAGAGGATCTGCAGTTAGCTCTTGTTCTTGTTGAGCCTACTCAGTTTGATCAATTCTACAATATGGCACTCAAGCAAGAAGGTGCTCAGCTCAAGTGTGAGGCTTCTAAGAAGAGAATCAGGGATGCAGTGCAATCTTCTTCTTCCTCACAAGTGGCAGCTAAGCAGCAGAAGTTCTATCTTCCTCCTCCTCCGTTTCGTCAGCCTTATCAGCAGAAGAACTCAGGTGCTCGTGGATCTTCCCACCCACCCAACCCAAGCTATCAGAACAAGTCTCAGCCTCAAGCTTCAAAGTCAAATGCTCCTTATCACCGTCCGCTCTCAGAAGTGACTTGCAACAAGTGCCAGCAGAAAGGACACTACGCAAACAAATGCTTCAATCAAAGGCGCCTTCCTCCTCCTCCTCCTGTGAGATCTTCAAGCAATGCAGTGGTCAAGCATAATCCAAAGTCTGCAAAGGTGAACATGATGAATGCAGCTCAGGCAGAGGATTCTTCAGATGTGATCATCGGTAATCTTCCTGTTAATGATATTCCTGCAAAAGTCATATTTGATACTGGTGCATCGCATAGTTTCATCTCAAGACCTTTTTCATCTAAGCATGAGATGGTTTTTCAAGATTTGCCTAGACCATTATCAGTTGTCTCTCCGGATAAATTCATGAACGCAAGCTCCATGGTTCCGGATGTTTCCATCAAGATGGGCGACTATAAATTTCTGTCTTCTCCAATTATTCTTGGCGACTCTGATATTGATCTAATTCTCGGGATGGACTGGCTTTCTAAGCACAAGGCTCAGCTTGATTGTGCTGCCAGGCAAATTCAATTGACACACCCTTATGAGGATGTTATCATCTATGCCGCTCGTGATGCCACCATTCGGTTGTTTTATCTCAATGAGAAGGGCGAGTTGGATGCTATTTCTCAAATTCCAGTCGTTTGTGAGTACCAAGATGTTTTTCCAGAAGAGCTTCCGGGTATGCCTCCTCATCGGCCAGTCGAATTCGTTATTGATCTTGAGCCTGGAACAGAACCCGTTTGCAAGCGTCCATACAAGCTTGGACCCAAGGAGCTGAAGGAATTGAAGAAGCAGCTCGATGAACAAGAGCGTCTGGGTTTGATCAGACCAAGTTCTTCCCCAGGGGGTTGTGGAGTTCTTTTTGTCCAGAAGAAGGATGGCACGGACCGACTTTGCGTCGATTACCGTCCATTGAACAAGAAGACAATCAAGAACAAGTATCCACTTCCCAACATCAATGAGCTTTTCGAGCAACTCAAAGGTGCTAAAGTATTCTCCAAGCTTGACCTTCGTATGGGTTATCATCAGATTTGCATTCGTGAACAAGATATCCCCAAGACAGCATTCAGAACAAGCTATGGTTCTTATGAATATACTGTCATGTCTTTCGGCCTTGTCAATGCTCCTCCAACATTCTCTCGCATGATGAACTTTATCTTCAACCCCTACACCAATGAATTCGTCCTGGTGTATCTCGATGATATCTTGGTCTTCTCCAAGAATAAGCAGGATCATGCCAAACATTTGCGATTGGTGCTCGACAAGCTCAGAGAGCATCAATTCTATGCGAAGTTTTCCAAATGTGAGTTCTGGCTTGATGAAGTTCTTTACCTTGGCCATATCATCTCTGCCAAGGGCATTACAGTTAATCCCGTGAAGGTTTCTGCAGTTCGGAATTGGGAACCTCCTCAGAATGTCAAGCAGCTCCGCAGTTTTCTTGGTCTTGCAAGCTATTGCCGAAGATTCGTTGAGAACTTCTCTAAGATTGCAAAGCCTCTTTCCAACCTCCTCCAGAAGCATGTCAAGTATGTCTGGACGCCTGAGTGTGACGTCGCTTTCAACACCCTCAAAGAGAAGCTAGTCACAGCTCCTGTCTTGACTCCTCCTGATGAATCCAAGCCATTCGAAGTGTTCTGTGATGCTTCCCTTCAAGGTCTCGGTGCTGTGTTGATGCAAGAGAAAAAAGTTGTGGCCTATACCTCTCGCCAGTTGAAGCCCAATGAAAAGAACTACCCCACTCACGATCTTGAGTTGGCGGCAGTTGTCCATGCATTGATAACATGGAGACATCTCTTATTGGGAAGGCAAGTGGACATTTTCACCGATCACAAGAGTCTCAAGTATATCTTCACTCAACCCAACCTTAACCTCAGGCAAACTCGATGGGTCGAAATGATTCAAGAGTACAATCTGAGTATCGAATATACTCCTGGCAAGGCGAATGTGATTGCAGATGCTCTGAGCAGAAAGGCTTATTGCAACAGTCTAATTCTCAAGCCGTTTCAACCGGATCTTTGTGAGGCTTTCCGCAAGCTGAATCTTCAAGTTGTTCCTCAAGGCTTTCTTGCCAACCTCATAGTCTCTCCTACTTTGGAAGATCAAACTCGTGAGGCACAACTCCTGGATACCATGGTGAAGAAGGTGAAACATGGTATTGACAAGGGCATTCTCAAATACAAGTGCTATCGCTTGGATGACAAAGATACTCTTTTCTTCGAGGATCGAATTGTGGTTTCAAAAGGTGATTTGAGAAAAGTCATCATGAATGAGGCACACAATTCCCTCCTATCCATTCATCCTGGAAGTACAAAGATGTACCATGACCTCAAGCAGTCATATTGGTGGACTCGAATGAAGCGAGAGATTTCTCAATTCGTGAATGAGTGTGATGTCTGCAGAAGGGTGAAAGCAGAACACCAAAGACCAGCTGGTCTCCTCCAACCTCTTGCTATTCCGAAATGGAAGTTTGACCATATCGAGATGGACTTCGTGACTAGTTTTCCTAAGTCCAAGCGTGGAAATGATGCTATCTTCGTTGTCATTGACAAGCTTACCAAAGTGGCTCATTTTCTTCCTATCAAAGAATCTATCACAGCAGCTCAGCTGGCAGAGCTATACACCTCCAGAATTGTCTCCTTGCACGGCATTCCACAATTGATATCTTCAGATCGTGGAAGCATCTTCACTTCTAAGTTCTGGGACTCCTTTCAGAAGGCCATGGGCTCCAACATTCGTTTCAGCACAGCTTTCCATCCTCAAACAAGTGGCCAAGTCGAGCGAGTCAATCAAATCCTTGAAGATATGCTCAGGGCTTGTGTCATCTCTTTCGGTATGAAGTGGGAAGATTGTCTTCCATATGCCGAGTTCTCCTACAACAACAGCTTCCAAGCAAGTTTGGGCAAGGCCCCATTCCAAATTCTCTATGGCAGAAAGTGCCGTACTCCTCTCAATTGGTCTGAGACAGGTGAATGCCAACTTCTTGGCAACGACTTGATCACAGAAGCCGAAGAAATGTGCAAAGTAATTCGTGAGAATCTCAAAGCCGCGCAATCGCGCCAAAAGAGCTATTATGATAGCAAGCACCGTGACTTGGCTTTTGAAATCGGAGACCATGTCTACCTCCGCGTCTCTCCAATGAAAGGCACTTGTCGCTTCGGTATCAAAGGGAAGCTTGCCCCTAGATACGTGGGTCCTTTCAAGATCATTGTCAAAAGAGGCGACCTCGCCTATCAACTTGAGCTTCCATCCAACTTTGCAAACTTGCACGATGTGTTTCATGTGTCACAGCTTCGCTAGTGCTTCAAGACTCCTGAGCGCACTATCAACTTTAAAGAAATCGACCTCCAAGAAGATCTCTCTTATCATGATCACCCCGTTGCTATTCTCGAAGAAACCGAGCGCAAGACTTGCAACAAGTCAATCAAATTCCTGAAAGTGAAGTGGTTACACCATTCCGACCGAGAAGCCACCTGGGAGAGCGAGGATCACCTCCGTTCTGAATATCCGGAGTTCTTTCAGTCCTAGATCTCGGGACGAGATCCTCTTGTAGTGGTGGAGTGTTGTAACACCCCGGATGTAACTTTCCATCTTTGTAACTCCAACTCTTGCCATTATCGGCCATGTGTTATGATATTCCCTCCATGGTTGGGTTTTGTCTTTTGTTTTGCATTTTATTCATGTCATGCATATCATATCATGTCATCATGTGCATCTCATTTGCATACGTGTTCGTCTCATGCATCCGAGTATTTTCCCCGTTGTCCATTTGGCAATCCGACACTCCCACATGCACCGGTGCACCCCACTTGTCTATTTTTGTGTGCGGGTGTTGAACGTTCTCGGAATGGACCGAGCCTTGCCAAGTGGCCCTGGTATAGCACCGGTAGACCACCTGTCAAGTTTCGGGTCATTTGGAGCTCGTTTGGTACTCCAACGGTTATCCGCATATCCGCAAAGGCCTCTTTTGTGTTGCAGCCCAACACCCCTCCAAAACAGCCCAATAACCCATCTAAGTCACTTCCATGCTCTCCGTCGTCGGATCACGATCGTGTGGGCGAAAACCGCACCCCATTTGGAGTCTCCTAGCTCCATCTACCTATAAATATGTGCACTCCCCCGAAATTCCGGATCCCCAAACCTTAGCCCGCTCCCTCTCCGCCGCCGGACACGTCCGCCCCGCGCCCCAGCCACCCAGGATCTGCCATGTGGCGCCGCC